>NC_142143.1:18491060-18642575 GCF_024610735.1 Ursus americanus | reverse complement strand
CCTTAGAATAATCCCTCTTGCTTCAGACTAGAAAATGAATCAGAAGTGGGCAAGGTTGGAGCCAGAACGACCACTTATGAATTGCTCATTAGCATTCCTAAAGGTGGTCATGGCCTAGAGTTGGATTGTGGAAGCTGGAATGGAGAAAATGGACACTTGTGAACTATTTTTAAGATGTAAGCTCAATGAAGCATCAAATTGGCTATAGGGTGTGAGGCAAAATGGGAGAGTCATACATCCCACCTAGGAAGGTCCTTATCATTATTTTTGACAAGCAGGGGCACACAATCGTCAAGGAATCATTTTCTTTTTCTGCAATTCCTCAGTTCAATGACAATGGGTAGTTGTTAATCTATGGAACAACACTGTTATTTTTAAAAGTTTTACTCAAAATGAAGCTCCAGCCCTTCATGCCCTTTCAGTTAGTTGCATCTCTAAGGTTCACTATTGAATGCTTTCTTGCACCATGCACTATTCTAGGTATTTGGGATATAATATTGAATGAAAATATATCCCTGTCTTTGTGGAACCTATATTCTAGCTGTGCAGTGAAGGGAAGGCAGAAGATAGAAATTAAACATAATATGAAAGTAAGTGATATAAAATGGCAGAAAGTGAAGAGTATTTTATTAAACAGAAATGTGGAGCAGGGTAAGAAAGTTCAGAAGGGATGCTGAGCAGGATTGTAGAATTAAATATGGTGGTTATAAGCAGACCCATTTAAGCAGTAACACTTGAACAAAATCTTGGGGAGATGGAAATGCTAGCAGCGGTGACTTTATTCCTGTAATTGAGATCAAATGTCTTCTCCCATGGTATACTTGTCTCAACTATATTTCTATAGTCATTGTGCTGTGTTACAAAGTCAAAATTCTTTCCTCACTTTCCCAGTTTTCTGTGACATATTGGGAAGATGGGGTTAAGTGCACTTTCTCTGTTTTTCTGATATTCTGAGCACCCCTTTGACAACAGAACTGCCCCAGAGAGTCACAAATGCCTCTTTCCTTTGCTGTTTTTCCCATTGGACTGAAAACTCCTCAGGGATTTTGACTGTCCCATTTAAATTTGTATTCCAGTGCCTGGCGTACATATTTGTTGAAGGTACCCAAAAATATGCCTTTAAAGAATTGATGAATAGAGTATTCTAAGGAGTTTCTCACTGATAAGTAATGCCAAGATTTGAAATGAACGCTAATCATAAGATTTGATAGGAAGTGATAAGTTGTCTGATTTCATTATCATCTCTGTGTCCACTTCATGTGTTTTTGTCACTTCTGTATAAGCAGCTATGAAACTGCAGATCAGAAACAGTATTCAAGTCTATGCCTGTGTGTAAAAAGCCCATTGTTGTGTGTGTTTGTGTTATAAAACGAATACTAGGGGTGCCTGGGTGGCTCAGTCGTTAAGCATCTGCCTTCAGCTCAGGGCATGATCCCAGAGTCCTGGGATTGAGCCCCACATCAGGCTCCTCCACTAGGATCCTGCTTCTTCCTCTCCCACTCCCTCTGCCTGTGTTCCCTCTCTCACTGACTGTCTCTCTCTGTCAGATAAATAAATAAAATCTTAAAAAAAAAAAAAAACCTAATACTAGATGCACAGTTTCTTTGGCAAGAAAGAAAAGAAGTGTAATAGTTCTGTCTGGGTACCAAAGTGCTAGACACCTTATCAATGCTTAGATAGACCAACCAGAAGTTAGAAGCATTTCAAAACATTTTTTTTTTTGAGAGAGAGAGAGAGAGCATTCATGAGTGGGAGGGGGCAAGGGCAGAGGGAGAGGGAGAGGGAGAGAGAGAGAGAATTTTAAACAGGCTCTGTGCCAGTGTGGAGCCTGACATGGGGCCTGATCTCATGACCCTGAGGGCATGACCATAGCCAAAATAAAAATTCAGATACTAAACTGACTGAGGCACCCAGGAGCCCCCAGAGACATTTAAAACTAAAGTAGACAGTGATGTTTTTGTTTGTTTATTTATTTTGTGTCTTCTTTTTGAAGGGGAGAGAAAGGAGTAAAGCACTGACTGAAATGCTTGAACTACTTAGGGCATATAGGGTTCATCTTTGTGCTTTGACCTTCAAAGATAGAAATTTAATGATGCTATCAAATGACAAAACCCACACACATACACCCAAGCACACAAGTACTAACGAGGACTGGGGAGGAAAATGTAAAGACAGGACAACTTGAATGATGGCTGCCACAAGTGCATACACTGAGCAGAGCAATTGGCTGAATGTTAACAGAGCATTTTACAGGTCTTGAGAAAGTGTGCCTGAAACATCCATGAGAGGCCAAGAAAACATTTCTCTTGGAGGAGGAGATTGTATGCCCTGAGCACCCCTAGTCTTGTCAGAGTTTCAAAGGAATGAAAGAAGTATGGATGAATGAAGGAAGATCTTGGAGTTCCGCATAAAATAATTCTTCTGAGTAATGGTCTGAGGAATTAGTTCCAAGACTAATGGTGGAATATTGGTTCTTGGTATCTTAATGGAGTTTCCACATCAACACTGTTCCAGCAATCAAGATATCCATTCATTCAGTCAAGTAGTCTTCACCGACTGCTCTCTATTACCAGGCACTAGAAACTGGGAAACAGGGAGGTGCATAAGACATGTTCTTGTCTTCTTGGAACTCATAGTAAACCAATGAATTACAATATAATGTACAAAATGGCAGGATGTGAGTATGAACATAGTGCTTTGGGATCACCAGAAGTGGTAACCACCTTTGGCTGTGGGATCCCGGGAAGACTTCAGGGAGGGAGAAGTACATTGATCTGTGTCTTGAAGGAGTGGGCATTGGCCAAGTAAAAAATGGCAAGAGGGTTGGGAAGGGCATGCTAGATATGACAGTAATGATGTCTTAAGACAAAATGTGTGAGGAAAGTCAGGAAGGGAAAAAGGAGATGATGAAAGAACAATGGAATTTCAGGTCCAAGGGGATGGAAAGTCTGATTGAGGAAGTCTTGTACCATGCAAGGTGTCCGGGGTCTGAAAAGCTTTAGAGGCATTCCCATAATTATCCCAGTACATGTCATTTATTAAGTACTTAGTTTTCTACGCTGGGCCAGATTTAGACATGAAGCGGAAGAGGGGATGAAGACATAGGAAAAGGGGGGCACCAGATATTGTGATGCCCACAGCCTGAAAGGTATCTGCAGAAGAGGTGGTACAGGTATAGGATTATCAGTATTGCCCTCATGAATAGGAAGTACATGGGTTAACAAGAACAGAAGAGAAAGCAGAAGGCATTAGTGGGCAGTTTTTAAGAATGAGGTTAGAGTTCGACTCCTGTGAGATGTAAAATTCGAACCCCTTAGCCCTGACAGGGGAATAAGTTCCTGTTCCTTTTAAAAGATCAGTCCCTAGCATCTGGTACCTATTAGGCCTCTTCAACCCAAATGGGGCCAGAGGGTAGTGAAGGTAAGAAAACTATGACCAATAAATGGAAATTTCTCTGATCCTCCCATTGGCATATTGTATTCTTTGCTACAGATTACAAGCTTTATGCTTCCCAAGAGTGTCAAGAACCAGTCTTGTATGTTGTGTGTCCCCACCTTTCTCCCTCCCATTTCCCCAGAAGGAAGGTGGAAGGATGGAAATAATTTAGAACTGTTCTTCTTCCACTGTGGTCAGAGGACTGTGGGAATGCTATGGAATTTTTTAATTGTTTTCTTCCTTCAAGGATACCTTGAAAAAAATGATTTTACCAGTTAAAAAGAAAATGATCATTTTTTCACTGACAAATTAAAAGTATGTGCATGAAATGAGTTTTTTTTCTTTTTTTAAAATTTAAATTCAGTTAGCCAATGTATGGTACCTCTTTAGTTTTTGATATAATGTTCAATGATTCATTTGTTGCATATAACACCCAGTGCTCATCACATCATGTGTCCTCCTTATTGCCCATCACTGAGTAACCCCATCCCGCCACCCACTTCCCTTTCCATAACCCTCCATTTGTTTCCCAGAATCAAGAGTCTCATATGATTTGTCTCCCTCTCTTCTTTCTTCCCCTTCAGTTTGCCCTCCCTTCTCCTATTGTCCTCTACACTATTCCTTATGTTCCACATATGAGTGAAACCATATGATAACTGTCTTTCTTTGATTGACTTCTTTTTTTGAAGATTTATTCATTTGAGAGAGAGAGTGTGTGTGTGTGCACATGAGCAGGGGAGAGGGGCAGAGAGAGAGGGAGAGAGAAAATCAAGCAGACTGACCTGAGTACAGAGCCTGACTCGGGGCTCTATCTCACAACCCTGAAATCAGACATGAGCCGAAACCAAGCATCAGATGCTTTAACCTGCTGTGCCACCCAGGCATTCTGTGAAATGACTGTTCTTAAGTCAGAATTTTTAAAATTCAAGTCCATAGATTCTGAGGATCCTAAAATAAATAAATCCATGGGTATCAGAAATAATTTTTTCCCTTAAAAGAGAAGTCAGCAAACTATGGCCCACAGGCTACATCCCACTCTCTACCTGCTTTTATAAGTTCAGTTTTACTGGAGCTTAACTAGAACCCAATTACTTATGTATTTTCTGTGGTTACTTTCTGGCTACAAAGATAGAGTATTCTCAA
The DNA here is from genome assembly GCF_024610735.1 of Ursus americanus. Classification (NCBI taxonomy): domain Eukaryota; kingdom Metazoa; phylum Chordata; class Mammalia; order Carnivora; family Ursidae; genus Ursus; species Ursus americanus. Next base: position 18,637,997 of record NC_142143.1, on the reverse strand, counting down.
GAGAGAATATATAGCCCACGAAGCCTAAGATCTTTACTATTTGGCCTTTTATAGACAAATTAGCCTATCCCTGCTTTCAAAGAAGCTTTGTATCACTGAGATTTAAAATATACTGACCCAGGCATCAGATGCTTATCAACTAATTGGGGTTAGAGTTATGTAGTTCTGGCATCTGACATTCTGTGCACAGGCTTTGGACTCTACAGATCTTGTTTCACATCCAGGATCTACCATTTATTAGCCATCTGACCTCTGCTTTTTTACCTGTAAAATGGATGAAATGAGGTATCTACTTCACACTAAAAGCCCCTGCTTACTCACCCCACTCAAGTTTGGATTTTTGGAAATTGGTTCCTGGACACAGGAGTTCCAGTTGGCTGCACAGGCTTTTTTTCACCTTGAAACAAAGCAACCTGCACTTAACAAAGCCCAATGGCAAGATTTTACTGCTTTTAGTATGCCTGGGGCACATAAAAAGAACTCAAAAATGGTAAATTACAGGTTTATCTCTTACTATTGTTGTCTCCAAGACCTGCTTCTGTTTTGTACAGAAATCCCTTACTACCTGAACTCTCATTACTCAAATATTTACAAAAAAACCCCACCAGCGTATATATGGCAAAATTGCTTGTCACCTATGATTATAGATGATGAGCATCACAATTTTTTGCTGTTGCCTCTCAGTTCTAATAAAATTGCATCTCGTTATTTCAACATGTTATGTGTTATCACTGTCTTCCCCACATTAAGTGATGATGTCTCCTCAGAAAATGGAAAGCCTGTAAAGAAAGTTGGTAGGTCTGAGATGCTTTGGAAAGTCCATTCACTGGAAGAAAGATTGGAAAGTATAAAGTACAGTTAAGAAAGGTGACTGCGTAAAAAATACGTTTATCATAATTTTGTCTATATCTACTATGAATATCTTTTCTTATGTGGGAGGATATAAAAAGTTATTAAAGTACTTTTGGTTTATTTGTGCAGAAATCCTTATTGGACTATAATATGGCTGATTAGTGACATTTAGAGATGTTTGGGGGTTAAAGGACACAACTGTATTATTATTATTGTTATTATGATTATTAATTTTTAAAAATAAGGGACTATGGGTTCCCATTATCTGAACATTTGCTATCCAACAGGTTTTTAGGAATGGATTAAATTCAGGTAAAGAGGCAGGCTTATACTATCCTCCAGGGAATTTAACTCCTATTTTGTTCCCACGTGTGAGCCTCTCCCTTGCTAACCTATCCATGCTGCAAACTTTGCATTGTTTTGCCAATCACCTCCCAAGAACTAGAATCATCATCTATGGTGGTGGGTGGGCCTCTGCTCTCCAGGTGCCAGCTGTTTCTGCCTGTCTGCCTGGGTTTCCTGGCATAGCCTGCTCTTGTATTCTGCTAATTCTTCTCCTTTCCTCTTCCAAATGTGTCTCCTTTGAAGCTGTGCGTGCCTAGGCAGAAGTCCCATCCTTTAGTCAAGCAAGTTCAAATATGCGTGCTTGCCTGTTCCCAACATTCCCTTTCAATATGTTCCTTCCATGGGTCAGGACATGCTGTGCTCTGCCATGGACTTCTCTGGTGTCCATTGCTTTACTGACCTACCACCTGTTGTCTGCTGCCATTCCTTCAAGGTGCAGTTGTTCTGCACATGGATCTGAACTCCCTCACAAGTCTGATACCTGGGTTTGCTTTCCTACCCTCACTCCTCCCAGGTGATGGTTCTGATTCCAGATCCCTGCTTTCCCAACCATCTACATCACCAGCTGCAATGAACAGAGCAATGCCTAATCAGATTCAGACACAAACCAGGCTACCTTTTGGGGATTTTTTTCCTTCTGCTGTCCTTTGTTGGTTCATTTAAACTGATTTGTCCAATATAAAATGTTGGATAGAGAATCAGGGGTAGCTTGTGGGTAACATGATATGATGTGACTCAAACTCTAATTTCTGTAATTATAAGCCATATGCAATGACCTCAGTCATGGACCCCAATCATACAAAGCCTCTGTGCCATGAGAAGTTTGGAAATCTAACTTTCTGTTTCTACTCACTAGATGTGTGACCTGAGCCTCAGTTTCCTTTTTCATAAAGTAAGGAAGATAAAGCCTACTTTGAAAGGCTGTTACAAAGATGTAAAGAACCTAATACAGTGTCTTGACCCAGTGATTGCACAATGTCAGGTAACTGTGTCTATGCCTTTCACTGGCCCCAGGATTTTTTTTTTTTTTTCAGCATTTACTTCCTACAACTGCAATTGGCCCCAGATGTGCAGAGGTGCCCAGTTATTCTACCTTAGAGTTCCAGAAATGAGACAGTTGAGCACCAACATCTGTTTAAACTAGAGATTCAGATGTAGTAAAGATCATATCTGTCACCCTTATCTGGGTTCCTTTCCTCCCTTCTATTCTTCCCATTGGTCTCTCTTTTGCCAGTGTTGAATGGTCTTATGGCTTGAAGCAAACGCTTTGTTCCAGACTTAGCTTTGCAATATCTCTCTAACTGTTTCCTGCTTGGCCACCTTACCTTTCCAGCTAGAAAAGATTCCTTTGCCTTTTCACACAGGAAAGAAAGCATGAACTTATAGAAAGAATACCAGAATTAAAGCCAGAAAACTGAAACCAGTACAAGATCTACTCCTTTACCAGTTGAGTGATGCTGGAAAATAATTTTATTCTCTGCATGTTATTTCCCTCGACTTCCAGATTTTGAAAGTTGAAAAACTCTATACAACTATTTACTAAAAGTTATTTCTCTTAATTGGCTTCAGAGCCTTGCATGGTCCTAAAAAATGGATTGAAACTCAATAACATACTTGTTGGTGGATGAATTGAAGAAAACTTATGATGTTGTAATTCACCTGAAGTAATTGAAGTTGGATTTCCCAAATTAATGGGTTGACTGGAGATGGAGGCTAATGCATGAGAAATATCTCAAATTCAAGGACCCCTGTCTATTCATCTCAAAGTTTTGTTCCTTTCTTCCCTGTCCACACACACCTTCCTAAAATTGAATAAGGCTGTTAGAAGTTTCCTTCTTTCCTTCTCATGGTAGCTGTTCACCACTTGATGTTTTAGCACTCTGAAGACTAAAGAGTTGGGAATGGTTTTCCAAGTGGCATGGACCAAGTAAGCCTTTTCAGTGAGCTCAGTGGGTGAAAATTCCATCTGCCTTTTGTCTTCGCATGAGAGAGTCCCCAAATGACTGACCTCTCCAGAGGAGCTACACCCCTCCCACAGAGCCCATGTCATTCCTGTCTAGCTTACAGCTCACTCTGCATCCACTCTGCCTCCTTCCTCATCAATTCCCCCAATCTTTCTCCACTTACTGCTCCACTGGTGGTCTGGGCTGTGTGGCCCAGATGTTTTCCCCAAGCGAATAGAAGGTTACTTTTCAAGTGTCTTCATAGAGCAGATGTTCCCATTCATACCCCACCCCCTGCACCCCCAATTGCTGAAATCTTTCTCTGCCCCAGAGAGCACATCATGTTGCTGCTGTGTGTTTGATCAGGAGAGTACAGAGTGGGAACAAGAGAATAGCACACTAACGACTGTTTGGCAGGCGAGCTCCTGGGTGTGTGTGTGTTCCTTCTCCCTTTGTTCCCATTACAGTTGTGAGCAGATGTTCTCAACTGGCCCATTGGCTGCTCTTTCTCTGGCCCCTTACACCAGGGCTTCATTCCATTCCCCTGCTTGAGCCTAATCACAATTTGCCCAAGACTGTAATATCTTTCTTTGCTTAGATACACCCCCATTCCCTTTACTTCATCTGGAACTTTGCTTGCTCAGCCTGGGAAATCTCTATTAGGTAAAGGAATTTGCTCCTAAGTCTAGAGTTCAGTTACAGGTTCTTCCTTACCCTTTGATTCACTTGAGTCTATTATTTTACCTACCCTCTGTTTCCCTCCCCGATCCACCTTTCCTTCCAAGCTCCAGCCCCACCAAACTATTGCAGATCAACCATGCTCTCTCTCACCTCTAAGCCTATCTGTGTGCCTTCTCTTCTTTCTGGAGCATCCTTGCTCCTCCTTTAGCTTGCTCATCCTTTAGCTCTTTGCTTAAGCATGACTTTCTCTTTGACCTCTGCTTGCCAAGCATAAACTTCCATAGAGCTTCTGTGTTAATTCCAACCCAGCCCTTATTTTTCTATACTATAGTTCTTCTTGTTTGTTTATCCATTTTGTCATTAACTTATTTTGCAAATCTGAGATGTTTCCGCAATATCAAACAAGAGGGTTAGATTCCCCTCTCTCTACCTTCTTTCGACAGTGTTCATTGAGCATCTAGTCTGTGTTAAACACTCTGTTACATTGAAGCCAGGAATTGTCTTTGCCCTCAACTAGGTAAGTCCTATATACAGACTTCCGAAGTAGTATGATGGTATTATACTAGTGAGACATTCAAGATCACATGGAAAACTGAGGCTCAATTAAAGTGACAAACCCTGAAGACAGAACTCAAAAAGAATGTGGCAAACTTAGTAAGTAAGAATGGTTTAGAGCAGGGATTGGCAAACTACTGTTCACCAGCCAAATTAGAGCCTGCTGCATGTTTTATAAATAAAGCTTTATTAGAACATAGACATGTCCATTCATTTACATATTATTTATGACTTCCTTCACAATGGCAGAGTTGAGTAGTTGTGGTATGTACTCAAAGTCTAATATACGTACTGTCTGGCTTTTTATAGAGAAAGTGTGCTGACCCTTGGTCTAGAGCATGAAAAATAAAAGTGGCCAAGAAAATTTTAGAAAAAATCAAAAAGGGTGAAATTCCTCAAACAGATTTTAAAATGTATTATAGAGCTACTACTATAATCAAAATAGTATAATATTGATTTGTCAAAAGGTGAATGGCTCACTGGGAAGATAATAGGAAGTTCAAAATAAATTGTTTATAAAAGAATTTAATATATGATAAAGATGACATTTCAGTTCTATTGGGAACATAATTTATTTAGTAAATAATGTTAGAAAAATAAGCTATTCATTTGGAAAAAAATTTTTTTCTAGTTTTTTAACATTCCTAACCTACCTCCCCCTCTCCCCAAAATAAGCAATGTATCTTTGTTTTGCAGTCAATACTTATCTCTTTTCTTATCATTGTTTCTTGTTTTTCACTCCTTTCTAGGTTCAATTTTTTATTACTATGTTATAGCTTTTAGCAAATCTTTCTGTTCAGGTGTCTGACTAGTGAATTTTCTGTGTTTACATGTAAAAAAAACCTTTATTTTATCCATAGTCTTGAATGGTAGCTTAGCTAATTATAGGGTTCTGCTCTCAGAAATCATTTTCCTCATCACTCCAAAGACATTATTTCATTGTCTTCTGACAAATTTTAGTGCTGACAAGAAATTTTCTACAGATCTAATTATGGAACTCATTCATCTGTAGAAAAACTATCTTTTGGTTTTTCTATCTTTTAATGCATTTTCTTTGTCTTTGACACTCTGCAGGCTCCCATAGTGTGTTGAGATGAATACTTTATGTCTTTCTTCAATTTTAGAAAATTCTTAATCATTATTACTTTGATGACCACCTCTTGCGCATTTCCCCAGTTCTCTCCCTCCTGAGCTCTTTTAGACATTTGAGTTTCACACTCTTTGTTTCATATATCTTAATAGCATTTACATGTTTTCCAACTCTGGGTGATTTGCTCAGACCTGTTTTCCAATTTGCTAGCACTGTTTTCAGCTGTGTCCACTCTGTATTATTGTTTAACCATCCATTGTGTGGGGGTGTATGTACGTGTGTTTAATTTCAATGACATTTTCCATTTTAAAATTTTCTATGTTTCCAGAGAATGAGAAGACAAGCCACAGGCTGAGAGAAAATATTTGTAAGACATATCATTAAAAACAAAAACAAAAACTGCTGTTATTTAAAATGTACAAAGAACTCCTAAAACTCAATAATAAGAACATAAACAATCTGAGTTAAAAATGAGCAAAAGACCTAAACAGATGTTTCACCAAGAAAGATGTAAAGATAACAAGTGAGTATATTATAAGATGCTCCACATCACATATCATCAAGGGAATGTGAGTTAAAGCAACAATGAGATGCTTCTATGTGCCTATTAGAATGGCCAAAATCCCAGGGCGCCAGGGTGGCTCAGTCGTGAAGCGTCTGCCTTCTGCTCAGGATGTGATCCCAGGGTCCAGGGATCGAGCCCCGCATTGGGCTCCCTGCTCTGCTGGAAGCCTGCTTCTCCCTCTCCCACTCCCCCTGCTTGTGTTCCCTCTCTCGCTGGCTGTCTCTCTCTCTGTCAAATAAATAAATAAAATCTTAAAAAAAAAAAAATGGCCCAAATCCAGAATACTGACAACACTAAATGTTAGCAAGGATGTGGAGCAACAGAAACTGCATTCACCATCAATGGGAATGAACAACTCTACAGCCACTTTGGGAGACGGTTCGGCAGTTTTGTAGAAAGCTAAAAATACTCTTGCTATATAATCTGGCAGTTGAATGCCTTGATATTTACCCAAATAAGTTGAAAACTTGAGTCCACACAAAATCCTGCGCACAGATATATATATAAACTTTATTCATAGTTGCCAAAATTTAAAGCAACCAAGATGTCCTTCAGTAGGTGAATAAATAAACTGTGGAACTTTCAGACAATAGAACAGAATGAGAGAAGATATTTGCAAATGTCATTAACTGATAAGGGGTTAGTATCTGAAATACATAAAGAACTTATAAAAGTCAACACCCGAAAAATCAATAATCCAATTAAAAATGAGCAGAATACATGAATCGACATTTTTCCAAAGAAGACATACAGAAGGCCAACAGACACATGAAAAGAACCTCAACATCACTCATAATCAGGGAAATACAGATCAAAACTACAATAAGATAGCACCTCATACCTGTCAGAACGGCTAAAATCAGCAACACAAGAAACAATAGGTGTTGGTGAGGATTGGAGAAAAGGGGAACCCTCCTGTGCTGTTGGTGGGAATACCAACTGGTACAGCCACTTTGAAAAACAGTATGGTGGTTCTTCAAAAAGTTAAAAATGAACTACCCTATGATCCAGCAATTGCACTACAAAAAATATAAAAATACTAATTCTAGGGATACATATACCCCGATGTTTATAGTAGCATTATTTATAATAGCCAACCATGGAAATAGGCCAAATGTCCACCGACTGATGGACTGATGAATGGATAAAGAAGAGGTGATATATATATATATATATATATATATATATATATATATATATATACATATACATATACATATATGAATATTATATATATATGTGATATATATATAAAATAGAATATTACTCAGCCATCAAAAAGAATGAATCTTGCCATTTACAATGCCATGAATAGAGCTAGTGAGTATTATGCTAAGCAAAATAAGTCAGTCAGAGAAAGACAAATACCATATGATTTCACACATATGTGGAATATAAGACACAAAACAAATAAGCATAGGGAAAAAAGAGAGGAACACCAAGAACAAACTCTTAACTATAGACAACAAACTTGATGGTTACCAGAGGGGAGTGGGTGGAGGGATGGGTTAAATAGGTGATGGGGATTAAGGAGCGCACTTGCTGTGATGAGCATCTGGTGATGTATGGAAGTGTTGAATCACCATATTGTACACCTGAAACTAATATTACACTGTATGTTAACCAACCAGAATTTAAATAAGAACTTAAAAAAAAAAGAAATGAGTCTGGAAGAGACATAGAGGAAACTCAAATGTATATTACTAAGTGAAAGAAGCCATCTGAAAAGGCTACCAACTATATGATTCCAATTATATGGCATTCTGGAAAAGGTAAAACTATGGAGACAGTAATAAGAACGATGATTGCTAAAAGTTGGGGGAAGGGAGGAATTAATAGGTGAAACACAGAGGATTTGGGGGGCACCAAAACTGTTCTGTATGATACTATAACAGAGAACACATGCCATCATATATTTTTCAAAACCCATGGAATGTACAACAGCAAGAAAGAACTAATTGAAATTGTGGGTGATAACAATGTATCATTGATTGTGACAAATGTATCACTCTGGTGCAGGATGTTGATGGTGGGACAGGCTGTGTGGGCAGATGTCCATGGAACAGGAGTTTTTGTTTCACAGAACAAGGGATTTCAAAGTAGGCAGTACAGGGTGGTGCAGCTACTCAGAATGTCACCAATGATCCTGCTCTATTATGTCTTTCTGCTCCACAATTTTTTGTCCTCGTTTTCACAATATGGGTGTGTGCCTCTGAGCATTGTGCATGCTTTCCAGACATAAAAAAGGGTGAAGGTCAAAAGGGTTTTCTTTCAGTGAGGCTTTGTCTTTTTATTGAAGGGGAAAAAAAGTTTCCCCAGGAACTTCTGCTTTAATCTCATTGTCCGGTACGCTGTGTCACGTGACTTGCTACAGCTGCTAGGAAAGCTGGGATAGTGGATATTTCTTTTTCTGGCTTTTGTCGTAGAAGAAGAAAAGTAAAAGCGTGATTCAGAATAGATGTTAAGGAAGTCAATCTACAATATTTTCTACAGCTGTTTTATACATCATTAGATTTCTTTATTTTTGAAATATTGATTTTAGGTTCCTTTTGAGTGGGGAGTGTTTTCTTTCTCTGTGTATTCACCCCCCCTTATCAATGGCTCCATCTGTTCCCCATCTCCTCACTTAACGAAGTAGGTCTATTAGTAGTAATGGTGCAGGGTTTTGTGCTTGTGGTGTTATTATAGTCTTTACCTATCTAGTCACCAAGTTTGGATGACATTTTTCATTTCTGGTAGTAAAGTTATGTCTATGCCCTCCTCTTCCCTAAGCTTAGTGCACTGGACAGCAGTTGTTTGCAAAGTTTTCAAACAATTCTTATGATAGGAAGACTAATTTTAATTCTTCATCTCACATGAAGCCTTTCTCTCCCCATCAGCCCACGGGAGCCAAAATTCCGGACTCTGTTATTCTAGACCCAGAGCCCAGTATGTCTGTTTATTGTTTAGTGTTTCTGTTCCAGTTCAAGTTCACCAAAATGTTTTTGTGTGTGTTTTTTTTAAATAATAGTTCAGCTATGTCATTTTGGTTTTCTCCTCTTTTACTCCGACTAGCATGTCTACATGTTTGAAACACATAGCAGCATGTGAATGCATGAACTGACCGAGCCATCTATAATTTTTTTCCTTGATCACACATCTTTTTGTATTGTTCTTTATTTGTCTGTGTGTTCAATTAATCTTCATAATACATTTGCAAGATTCTTAAAGGCACAGACAATGGCTTGTGTATCCCACAAGAGGCTTGGTAGAGGCTAGGGCTGGATGTAAAGATAGACGTATGGAAGTACCAGTCACTAGAGCTCTGGGTAGTAGAACACTGAGTACATGAGATTTTCCTGTATATATTGAATGGGAAATTGGAGGAGATGATTTAAGGATCCAAAGATTCGTATTAACTCTGCCTGGGATTTTAGAGAATTTCCAAGATGTCCTAATAATCACCTGGCCTGGAGATTTAAAGAAGCAGCTCTTGAACCAAACAGACCTGAGTTTAAAGTGCAGTTCTGCTATTATTAGCCAATGTGAACTTGGAAAAGTTCCTTAAATTCTCTAAACCTCTGATCCCTTTCCTAAAAAAAAAAGAAAAATGGATGTAATAATAGTATTGACCTCATAAGATTGTGGCAGAAATAAATGGACAACACAGGTAAAGCTCTTAGCATGGTGCCTGGCATATAGCCAACCAGTTATAGAGGTTACCTGCTATTACCACCTATGAATTTTTTGACCAGGCACAAAAAGGAAAACATTATTCTTGTTTTTATTTTTATTTTTTCATTGATTTTCTAGACTAGAAGTACATTACAACCAAGGTAAACATGGCTAATCCAAATAACCAACAAACTAACCTTTTGTTGTAATCTGAGCCCACAGCACATGCCTTCTTTGTTCTTTTGATCACTGACTATTAACTTTGTAACAGGATTTTCTGAGAATTGCTATCCAGTTAAGGTCAAATTCTAATAAGTGTTGTGCAATTAACAAGTCCCATGCTTATCAAATTAAGAGGTTTTAATTTCTCTTAGTCTGTCAGTCATTGTACACTCTCCTCCCTGTTTTACCTTTGCCAATTCTCTGGTTTCTACCACTTTCCATTCTGTTGTCATCCCCCGAAAACATCTGCCTGCCCAACTGAACAAATCTTCACCGAGTGGGAAAATGTTAACTGCACTTAGGCTGAAGATGAATGTGTTGTTCCTAATTGTGCTTCCCTTCCGAAGCCCTAACTAATGGCTTCATGCACCCTTCATACACTTATATCCGATATGTACAGTAAGTGGCAGGACTTTATTCAACCATGAGATCACCCTGTAATTCTAAGCCATTTAAAGGAGCATTATTATGTAATTTGCCTTTTAGGTATCACAGCAGCAATTTACTCAGAAACAGAAATAATCATTTGTTTCCTTTCCACCCCACTGCAATACCTGTTATCAAAGAATTACGGTGATTATGAAATAACAAAAGTTATTTCTATCAAGTATGGCAATTAGGTAGGCAATGCAAAATGAATCCTTTGGTGGGACTTGTTCATAGTTAAAATATCTGAAATGTTTTGAATTGATTTTCAGAGTAAAAAAAAAATCTAGCTGAACACACCATGAAGAGATAAAATCATTTCTCTCTCTCTCTCTCTTTTTTTTTTTTTTTTTGACCGGTTTCTGCACATTTGACTTGGTTTGATCCTTTTGATTAGTTTTTGCCACTTAAATGAGATCAGAAAGCCCCATCTTTCCCATTCTACCTGAACTCATTTCCATCCCACCAAACTGTATGATGATTGTCCATGTACGGACTAGATCTTTTAAAATGGTGCTACAGTCTCCTATAATCCCCTGTTCAGTGGATTTTTCAGATGTAAGCTTAATTTTCAACCTCTATTACATGTTCAAACGATTTGACTGGAATCAATTTTTAAAGATTGAATATTGCTATCGGTGCTTGGTTTTGCTTGTTTTGTTTACTGATTAAGTAAATATTAACTTTTAATGTGCCTCAAAGTCACCCAAGAAATTTGTTTAAAAATGCAAATTCCTGTCCCAGACCTGGAAGTTCAGTAAACCTGGAAGCACCCCCAAGTGACTTTAATGCCTTTGCTCTTTGGGCAAGACTTTGAAAAAAACATTTTGGATGGTGAAGGCATGAAATAGCAACTGGCCTGTGACAACACCCTTCTTAATGGAAGGAAGAACTTACAGAAGTTCTTCTGTAAAGGACTAGCTAGTAAATATTTTAGTGGGCCATTATACTCATCTCTGCTGCTGCAGTGGGAAAGCAGCCACCAATAATATGTAAATGAGTGGGCATGGGTATGGGCTGCTAAAACTTTATTTATGGATACTGAAGTTTGAATTTCATATAATTCTCATGTATCACAAAATATTATCTTTTTTTAAATTATTTTTCAGCTATTTAAAAATGGAAAGACCATTCTTAGCTCTAAGGCTTGTTCAAACACAGTAATGAGCCAATTTGGCCTGTGGATGGTAGTTTGTCAACCTCTGTTCTAGAGAAGGGGAGAGTCCTCCTCCTATTCAAGGCCAGTCCTTCCACTCAATCTAGACCCTATCTCTTCCTTCTTCTTCTGAGGTCTCACTAAATCTGCCATACCCTTTCTCCCTGCTCCTTTTTGTCCTCCTCACTCCTGGCTTCTCCTTAGAATATACACTTATCTTATTCTAAACTGAACTACGTTGTCCCTGTATCATCCTGCTTCCTACTTTCTGTCTCTCTTCTCATCTAACTCTAGAAGAGCAGTGTTGAGACTCAGGTGTTGCAAACTGGAAACCTGTGGACAAGTCTGGCCTTCAGATTTGTCATTTGACCAGTGCAGTCTCAGGCTCCACTGTTTAAAAAACAAGATTGGAAGCCAGTGACATCATTGAGAAATGGAAAAATTTCACTTAAGAATCCAGATTTCTACTTTTTTTTTTTTTTTTAATTTGGAGATTGGGAAACTGAGGTCACATTCTTAAGTGGAGCTGAGTAGACGTTATTGACCAGCAACTGTCCCTTTTGAGTTAGACAAGTGTTCTCTACTCTGCCATGGTCCACACTACTTTCTATCATCTCCAGGATGATTTATTCTTGTGCTTAATCTGTGACTTTCTGGACACTTCAACCTGTGGTCTTTGCCATGGCCAACCAGCTTGAGTTAAAATAACTCCTGTCTAGCTTTCCTACCTCATCTGCAAACCCCTTCTCCCTGTTAACGATTCCCAGCCACACTGTCTTCTTTGTTACTGTAGTACCCCAAGCTCATTCCTGCTTCAGAATCTGTATTTACTGTTTGCCCTTGGCCTAGAATATTCTTCCCCTACATATTTGCATGGTTGAGTTCTTATTATTCAGGGATGAGTTTAAATGTCATCTCCTCAGAGAAGTCTTCCATGATCCCCCCACTCACTTACTCACTTTGCTACTACTCTTTGCTCCATTTCCCTGTCTTGTTTTCTTCATTTTCAAATAATCTCCAAATATATATATATTTTTTTACTAATTTGTCTGTTGTTCTCCACATCACTACTGAAAATTCCCATGTCTGTTATATTACTTGGCACTTGTAAGTCTGGATACATATTACTGGATAGACTACCATAGTTTACCTATTTAGCCTACCTATTTGACCCAAGTGAGTATTTAGATCCCTGATCCCTGGTCTTTATTCACCATAACTACCTCCTTACCTCCCATTTATTCCTTGGCTCACCACACTGTAGTATAATAATAATTCTACTGCAATGGCTCTTGCCAAGGTCACCAGTGACCTCCAAATTGCCTCATCTCTCAGTCCTTTTCTTCCTGGGCATCTGTCTTGATTATCTCCTTGTCCTCCTTTCTAACATCTTCCTCAGACTCCATTCTCAACCCTCACCCCTTACGTTCTGTACACTCTCACAGAATAATTGTGTCTAATTTCATAGTTTCAACTATCATTTCTATGCAGTCACTTCCAAATTCATTTCTTCAGTCCAATATCTTCCTGGAGTTTCTTTTTTTTTTTTTTAGTCATCAAATAGCTGAGTTTATTTATTTTTACCATCATAATTTAGTTGAGGATAAAATAGTTTTTATGTATTTTTATTTTTTTAATTTTTTTTATTATATTATGTTAGTCAACATACAGTACATCCCTGGTTTCTGATGTAAAGTTCGATGATTCATTAGTTGCGTATAACACCCAGTGTACCATGCAACACATGCCCTCCTTACTGCCCATCACCAGTCTATCCCATTCCCCCACACCCCTCCCCTCTGAAGCCCTCAATTTGTTTCTCACAGTCCGTAGTCTCTCATGCTTCATTCCCCCTTCTGATTACCCCCCTTTCTTTATCCCTTTCTTCCCCCTACCGATCTTCCTAATTCTTATGTTCCATAGATGAGAGAAATCATATGATAATTGTCTTTCTCTTCTTGACTTATTTCACTTAGCATTATCTCCTCCAGTGCCATCCATGTTGCAGCAAATGTTGAGAAATTGTTCTTTCTGATAGCTGAGTAATAATCCATTGTATATATGGACCACAACTTCTTAATCCAGTCATCTGTTGAAGGGCATCTCGGTTCCTTCCATGATTTAGCTATTGTGGACAATGCTGCTATGAACATTGGGGTGCATATGGCCCCTCTCTTCACTACGTCTGTATTTTGGGGTAAATACCCAGTAGTGCAATGGCTGGGTCATAGGGTAGCTCAATTTTTAACTTTTTAAGGGACCTCCACACTGTTTTCCAGAGTGGCTGTACCAACAATGTGGGAGGGATCCCCTTTCTCCACATCCTCTCCAGCAATTGTTGTTTCTTGCCTTGTCAATTTTTGCCATTCTAACTGGCGTAAGGTGGTATCTTAGTGTGGTTTTGCTTTGAATTTCCCTGATGGCTAATGATTTTGAACATTTTTTCATGTGTCTGTTAGCCATTTGTATGTCTTCATTGGAAAAGTGTCTGTTCATATCTTCTGCCCATTTTTTGATTTGTTTGTTTCTCACGTATTGAGTTTGAGAAGTTCTTTGTAGATCTTGGATACCAGTCTTTTATCTGTAGCATCATTTGCAAATATATTCTCCCATTCCGTGGGCTGCCTCTTAGTTTTTTTGACTGTTTCCTTGGCTGTGCAAAAGCTTTTTATCTTGATGAAGTCCCACAAGTTCATTTTATCTTTTGTTTCTCTTGCCTTTGGAGATGTGTCATGAAAAAGGTTGCTGTGGCCGATGTCGTAGAGGTTGCTGCCTATGTTCTCCTCTAGGATTTTAATGGATTCCTGTCTCACATCGAGGTCTTTCATCCATTTGGAGTTTATCTTTGTGTATGGTGTGAGAGAGTGGTCAAGTTTCATTCTTTTGCATGTAGCTGTCCAATTTTCCCAGCACCATTTATTGAAGAGACTGTCTTTTTTCCACCGGATGTTTTTTCCTGCTTTATCAAAGATTAGTTTCCCAAAGAGCCGAGGGTCCATTTCTGGGTTCTCTATTCTGTTCCATTGGTCTATGTGTCTGTTTTTGTGCAAGTACCATGCTGTCTTTGTGATCACAGCTTTGTAGTACAGCTCGAAATCTGGCATTGTGATGCCCCCAGCTTTGTTTTTCCTTTTCAACAGTTCCTTGGAGATTCGGGGCCTTTTCTGGTTCCATACAAATTTAAGGACTATTTGTTCCAGTTGTTTGAAAAATGTCCTCGGTATTTTGATCGGGATAGCATTGAAAGTGTAGATTGCTCTGGGTAGCATGGATATTTTAACTATGTTAATTCTTCCGATCCATGAGCATGGAATATTTTTCCATCTTTTTGTGTCTTTCTCAATGTCTTTCAAGAGTGATTTATAGTTTCTAGGATATAGACCCTATACGTCTCTGGTTAAGTTAATTCCAAGGTAATGTATGGTTTTTGGTGCTATTGTAAATGGGATGGATTCCCTAATTTCTCTTTCTCCAGTCCCATTATTCGTGTATAGAAATGCAACTGATTTCTGAGCATTGATTTTGTGTCCCACCACATTACTGAATTGCTCTATAATTTCTAATCGTTTAGGAGTGGATTTTTTGGGTTTCCATATAGAGTATCATGTCATCTGCAAAGAGAGACATTTTGACTTCTTCTTTGTCGATTTGGATACCTTTTATCCCTTTTTGTTGTCTGATTGCTGTTGTAAGGACTTCTAGTACTATGTTGAATAATAGTGGCGAGAGTGGGCATCCTTGTCGTGTTCCTAATCTTAAGGGAAAGGCGTCCAGCTTTTCCCCATTGAGAATAATATTTGCTATAGGCTTTTCAGAGATGGTTTTTATGAGATTGAGGAATGTACCCTCTATCCCTACACTCTGAAGGGTTTTAATCAGGAAAGGATGCTGTATTTTGTCAAATACTTTTTCTGCATCAATTGAGAGGATCATATGGTTCCTGAGTCTTTTCTTGTTGATATGATGTATCACGCTGATCGATTTGCGAATATTGAACCACGCTTGCATCCCAGGGATGAATCCCACTTGGTCATGATGGATAATCCTTTTAATGTACTGTTGGATTCTATTAGCAAGTATCTTGTTGAGGATTTTGGCGTCCATATTCATTAGGGAAATTGGTCTGTAATTCTCCTTTTGGATGGGTTCTTTGCCTGGTTTGGGGATCAAGGTAATATTGGCCTCATAGAATGAGTTTGGTAGCTTTCCTTCTGTTTGTATTTTTTGAAATAGCTTTAGGAGAATAGGTATTATTTCTTCTTTGAATGTTTGGTAGAATTCCCCAGGAAAACCATCTGGGCCTGGAGTTTCGTTTTTTGGAAGGTTGTTTATCACTGACTCAATCTCTTCATAATTAATTGGCCTGTTTAAAAAATCAATTTCTTCCTGTTTCAGTCTTGGTAGTTTATAGGTTTCCAGGAAGGGCTCCATCTCTTCCAGATTGCTTAATTTATTGGCATATAGCTGTTGATAAAAGTTTCTAATAATCCTTCCAATTTCATTGGTGTTGGTTGTGACCTCTCCTTTTTCATTCATAATTTTATTAATTTGGGTCCTTTCTCTATTCTTTTGGATAAGTCTTGCCAGTGGTCTGTCAATTTTATTGATTCTCTCAAAGAACCAGCTTCTAGGTCTGTTGATCTGCTCTACTATACTCCTGGTTTCTAATTCATTGATTTCTGCTCTAATCTTGGTCAACTGCTTCCTCGTGAGTGGATTAGGCCTGTCCCTCTCTTGCTGTTCCAGCTTCTTGAGGTGGGAATATAAAAACTGCATTTTAGATTTTTCTATTCTTTTGAGTGAGGCTTGGATGGCTATGTATTTCCCCCTTAGGACTGCCTTTGCAGTATCCCGTAGGTTTTGGACTGTTCTGTTTTCATTCTCGTTGGTCTCCATAAATTGTTTAAATTATTTTTGATTTCCTGGTTTATCGAATCATTCCTGAGCAGGATGGTTCTTAGTCTCCAAGTGTTTGAGTTTCTTCCAAAATTTTCCTTGTGGTGGAGTTCCAATTTCAAAGCGTTGTGGTCTGAGAATATGCCGGGAATAATTTCAGTCTTTTGGTATCGGTTGAGACCTGTTTTGTGTCCCAGAACATGGTCTATTCTTGAGAATGTTCCATGGGCATTAGAATAGAATGAGTATTCTTTGGTTCTGGGGTGTAGTGTTCTATATATATCTATGAGGTCCAACTCGTTGAGCATGGCATTCAAAGCCCTTGTTTCTTTGTTGATTTTTTGCATGGGTGTTCTGTCTATTTCTGATAGTGGAGTGTTGAGGTCCCCTACTATTAACGTATTTTTATCTATATGTCTCTTTATTCTGGTTAAGAGTTGGCTTGTGTATCTTGCTGTTCCCCTGTTGGGGGCATATATATTTATAATTGTCATATCCACTTGTTGGATACATCCTTTAAGAATAATACAGTGCACTTCTGTGTCTCTAACTGTAGTCTTTAGTTTAAAATCCAATCTGTCTGATATAAAAATTGCTACCCCAGCTTTCTTTTGAGGTCCATTGGTGTGAAAGATTGTATTCCATCCCTTTACTTTCAGTCTGAATGTATCTTTAGGTTCAAAATGAGTCTTTTGTAAACAGCAAATGGATGGGTCATGTCTTTTTATCCAATCTGCAACCCTGCAGCGTTTTATGGGAGCATTTAGGCCATTTACATTGAGACTGAATATTGAGAGATATGATTTTAATGATGCCATGTTGCCAGTAAAGTCTTTGTTTCTATTGATTGTGACTGTTCTGTATCACTCTTGGGGCCTTTTTACCTTTATAGAACCCCCCTTAATATCTCTTGTAGGGCTGGTTTCATGGTTATGAAATTGGTCAGTGACTGGCGATTCTGGAAGGTCTTTATTTCTCCATCCATTCTGACTGACAGCCTTGCTGGATAAAGGATCCTTGGCTGCATGTTTTTCTCTGAAAGAGCTTTAAAAATGCCCCCCCCCCAACCCTTTCTCTCATTCCAGGTCTGTGTAGACAGGTCTGACGTAATTTTGATACCTTTGCCTTGGAACATGAGAAATTTCTTTGCCCTGGCCGCTTTCAATACTGTATCCTTGGATCTAATATTTGCAAATTGCACTATGACGTGACGTGGCGTAGGTTTGTCGTGGTTGAGCTTGGGAGGGGTCCTCTCTGCCTCTTGGATACGAATGTTTGTTTCCCTTGCTAGATTAGGGAAGTTTTCAGCTACAATTTGTTCAAATATCTCTTCTAGACCTCTGTTTTTCTCCCCCACCCCTCGGGGATGCCGTTGATTCTGACATTGGAACGTTTCATTGAATCAGTAATCTCCCGTAACCTACATTCTTGTGCATGGATTTTTTTGAGTCCAGATTCTATTTTAGTTTTTTCTTCTACCAACCCATCCTCCAATTTGCTGATTCATTCTTCTGCCTCATTCACCCTGGCCATCAGAGCCTCTAGTTTTGACTGCATTTGGCTCATAGAATTTTTAATTTCTGCCAGATTCGCTCTAATTTCTGCCCTTAGAGATTCTATATTCTCATTAACATTTTCATTAATACTTTTTTCAAGTCTATACATCATCTTGACCATTGTTACTCTGAATTCCATTTCTGATAATTTGGTTATATCCATATCCATTAGTTCTGTGGCAGAGGCCACAGGCTTATTGTCTTTTCTTTGCTGGGGGCGGATTTCTCCTTCTCGTCATTCTGATGAGGAGAGGTTGTGGGGTTGTCCAGAGCCCAAATTATTGACCGGGACCCAGTCCATGTGCCCTTGTTTTATAGGGATCTTAGGGATGTGGGCTTCTTGATTTTTTCAGCCTGCCTTCTGGGGGAGGGGCCTGCCACTCCGATACTCAGGCAACCCTGTTTGGGTAGAGTCTCCGTGTCCCCTGCCAAGGGGGATGGGGATGGGCATGCTGTGAGCCGGTATTTCCAGGCTTTTGTTCTCTGGCGGCTTTCCCTGGCGGTTTGCTGTGCCTCTTCTGAGAGTCAGAGCAGCAGTGGCCGAATCTCAGCCTCTGTCTCAGAACAGAGGGATTGCGGACCGTTCTCCACTGATGTTCTGGCCACTTTAACTCTGTTTCTGTTGGTGCTGCTCAACCCTGCAGCATCCCAGGATGTGCGCCCCACACCCGGCGTCCTAGCCCTCACTTCCAGGGCCTGTGCGTCTCTGTCCTTTGTGTTTCTAACATCGCCAGCCACCCCCCCACGCTCTGGAGCTCCTGGTCTCAGTCTGGTT
This sequence comes from Ursus americanus, assembly GCF_024610735.1. NCBI lineage: Eukaryota > Metazoa > Chordata > Mammalia > Carnivora > Ursidae > Ursus > Ursus americanus. The sequence goes on along the minus strand of NC_142143.1, from coordinate 18,619,281 downwards.
CCAGTGAGCACACCAGAGCTCTGGAGCTCCGTGAAAAGTCTGGTGGCGCGCGTTCCCTGGCTCCCGGTCTCATCTGGTTCCAGTGAGCGCACCAGAGCTCCATTTCAGTCTGGTGGCGCGTTCCCCGGCTCACAGTCTCAGTCTGTTCTCTCGCGGATGCCGGTCTGCGAGTCCACCCGCTCCCCCGTGCAGGTGGCTACCGCTTCCTGGCACCCAAACGCGGCGGCTCCCTTCCCCTTCTGTTTATCTTCCGATATCTGTGCGCGGTTTCACGGCTCCCCACTTCGTACCTCAATACTCAGCGCTGGAGATGTTCATTTGTAGAGATCCAGATGTATCTTCCTGTGTCTCAGCCTGATTCTGTGGATGTTCAGGCTGGTCTGGTACCTATCCAACTCGACTCAGGGGACCGGCTGGAAAAGGGGTCCCCTACTCCTCCGCCATCTTAACTCGCCTGGAGTTTCAATATGCAATATCCAAACTTCTGTTAAGGATCACCATGTGGGTGTTCTACGATAATCTCAACGTAAATTGAACTTATCATCTGTCTTAAATTGGTTTCCTTGGAATATAGACTCTTAGATGGAGATTTGCATGCAGGAAATATACTGGGAAGTACTCTTGACAATAGACCCCCATAAGAGGGATTGAAGGAAGGAGGATTGAGTAGAAGAACTTGAACTAAAATATATTTGCAACAAAGACTTAAGGTGATTCAGTAGGAAGTCTGAATTGAGGGAATGGAGATAGACTTTTGTATCCTTGCATGGTCCAGCCATTTAAGGCAGGTTCTTCCCTAGGGAAGAATATGTAGGGCTGAGGCAGCTTGTTTAGCAGATGATAACTCCTAGGGAGAGATGACTCTGTGGACTATCAGCAGATAATGCTCCCCCCAAATGTCGAAATGAATGTCTCAGTACCGAAAGGAAGATCTGGGTAGCTTAACATATATTATACCTCTTGAGATACTGGAAGCTTTCACTTCTTCTAATAAATTCTCCTCATGTGGGAATAGCCTCTCCCAAGACTGTGATTTGCCCTTATCCTGGTGAAACTTACAAAAGGAAGATTAGTGGGATTAAAATTATAAACCCCTCTGCTCAGCTGATCTTGGCACTACAACTGACACTTACCATCTCCTTCTTCTACTATCAACTCTGAATTCCCCTCACTTAGCACTTTTACTAGTCTAGGTGGCTTATCTGGAAGAGTGACTCAGACCACCCTCCCTGAAGGGTCTGATCCTCTCATCACAATGTTCTTGTCAGGCTTTGGCTATTTTCCCCATCCATTTAGTGACAAAGTTGGATAGGGGAGTACCAAGATGTACCCCACTGGATCACCTGGGTGCCAGATTGATTCTTCCTTGTCCCACTGTATAGTTGCAGCTCTACCTGTTCTTTATAATCATGATAATTACCCCTGATAGTATGCTGTCTCCTTTCTTTGACTGTAGTTCTCTTGGTACAAGGAGATTAAAGAGAGTAGGTGGCAGCCATAACCTAAAGTTTAATGGAATTCAAGCTGTGCCTCCTTGTATGAGCTTTGTGATTGTGGGAACAGACTCCTCTAGACCTAAGGAACCTACAATTGGAGTGTCTGAGAGTACAAATTCCTGAGAGGGTCAGTGGGAGTGTTAATAAGAAGGACCACTCTTTCCTTTACATCTTGGTTCCTGAGCCCATGTATTCTACCTGTTGGAAATTTAGTGCCATTTAATTATTTTTCATTTAGGGTGGACATTATGTCCTGAAGGATAGCAGTCCATCCTTACAGGTATCATCCCCAAGCTGGTAGTTCAATTGCACCTTCAAAAGGCCTTCAGTATTAAGCCAGCAGTGTCTAAGTGTTGGAGTATGTAAAAGAACTAGTGGATCCCATGGTCATGTGCCTTGGCCATATCTCAACTAATGTTAGTAATATTAGTAGATCAAATATTCTTTAAGCCCTCTGATAGTGGTGCTGACATGCTCTGTGGTCTGCAAAAGTAAACCCATACTTGGGAGATGTGTCAGTTCTGGTCAAAATAAATTGTTGCCCCTTCCCCAGTGAGAGAAGTCTAATGTGGTTGACTTGCCACCATGTGACTGGCTGTTCTCCTCAAGGGACAGTGTTACATTGGGGTTTTAATGTTGAATCTCTATTGTTGGCAGATTGGGGTTTTGGCAATGATGATAGCTAGTCAGCCTAAGCATGTAAACCCATGCTGCTAGTTTATGCATAGCTTCTATACCTGCCATCATGGCTACTCTATTCATGTGTTTATTGTACCATCACTGGAGTGGCCAATAACTAATGTCAACTGCTGAGTCATTCTGTTTAATTGGTTATTTAGTACCTCTGTGGATACTCTCTGATAGGCCTTTAGATATGATACAAATTATTCATATTTTGTGCTTACTTTCACAAATCAATCTATATTGATTAATCCATCAATCTTCTTATCCAAAACTTCTTTTTTTTTAATCTCCCAGATATTTTTTTTTTTTTTTTAGACCTTGGACCAATCAGAAAATCCATTTACCACTACCCATGAATCCATAGTCTCAAGTCACCTCTCTTTCCATACAACGTGGATGCTCAGATGCAACACCTGAGGTTCTATCTGTTGGGAAGATTTTCTCTCACCACTATCTTTTAGGGCTACTCCTGAGTGGAGCTATAATACAGCATACAGTTTGCACCACTATACTGAGTTGACCTATCCAGGAACTTAGTTGGGCATTTTGACATTTTTCTTCCTCCATCACTTGATCAAAAGGAACTCTCATGAAGGCATAGTGTGAGCTGAGCAAGAGGCAATAGTGAAGTTGATGATGGGCATTCCTGGGAGAGTCTTAGACTAAGCCATCAGCAGCCACACTCCCAGCAACTTGGAGAATGAGAATATAAATCCTGGACAGTATAAAATAGCTTCACTATACCTAATCACCTCACCAAACCTGCTCCTCCCTCATCCTCTTTCTTTTGGGGACATCATCATTCATTTATTCAATTAAATTGTGAAGTGTAAGTGATTCTTGACTCCCTCCCCATAACTTTTGCCCCTCCTTCCAATTGTATCCAATCACAAATTGTTGATGGGTACCTTTCTAAATATTTATAGACTCTGTCCTCTCCTCACCATCTTTGCTTTAAGCAGGTGGAATATACACAACTGAACTTCAGGAAAACCACTCCAGTCTCAATGTAGAAAGTGGGTTAATGGGGACAAGACTGGCAATTGGAAAAAATTTAGAAGGTTAATGCAAGGAGAGAAATATTAGAAGATTGAAGATTATCTTAGGTTGGAATGTAGAAAACTGGCTAAAATCTAGAAATATTAATAAGGCAGATTTGAAAACTTGGAGGTGAGTGGCAAAGGAATGCACAATGACTTCTAGGTATCAACTTGAACAAGGTGGAAAAGGAAAATGACATCTATTAATTTCTAGGCTCTGTGCTAATAATTTACACATATGATCATCTGGAACCTAGAAGACCTGTATTACTTATATTTCACTTATTTTAGGACTTAACTGGTTTGGCTTTGGATCTCTGCATCTAGCTCTCTTTATCTGGAAAAAAGAAAAAGAATGTTCAATTTGGCTGTGAATAAATACCAATCTTGCAGATAGCATACTTTAGTCATAAGACATTTTGATTTTTCTCATTTATTCTGTGTCTGTAGGCATGCAACAATTATTTGCTGAACTGAATTAAACGATTTTTTAGAATTAAACAATTGTTTAACTAAACTATTAAGTAATTATTTACTAACTGAGACTGAACCATATACGGTTGCTGGAAATAGAGTTGGGCAATGGGACCAGGGTAACATTTGGTTCATATTCATCTCCACCTTCCACCATGTTTTCTGGGTTGAAATAAACTCTGAAAGTCCAGGGTGGAATCTTAATAACAACAAAACAATCACTTGGATTGCTTGGAAATCAGCTTGGATAATTCATCATTGTAGGGAACATAGTCAGGACAGGCAAAGGGAAATGGAATTTGGCACCAACGATTCCTAATACTCATCCTTAGCTTAATAGCACTGCTTTAGTAAAGCCATGGAATGTTAGAATTGGAAAGGGCCTTAGAGACCATAAAACCCAATCTCTTCCTCTTACAAATGAGGACTGTGAGACCTGGTAAGGCTGTGCAAAATTACCCAATGTTTCACAGCTAATCAGTGACAGAGTGGGACCCAGAAGCCAGTGCTCTGTCTAGGTCAGAAAGCATAAATTGTGTGCCTAATTTATTTCAGACACTGATTGCAAAAATCAATCTCCTGACCTCTAGTCTTCTGTCTGATGGGAGACAGACATATAATCAGATTTTCATACCATGAATTAAGTGATAGAATACAGATCCTATCATAGCTAATTGCTACCATTTTTTGAGCACTTGCTATGATCAGGATTTTGCTGATAACTTCCTATAGCTTAGTTCATTTAATTGTCTTGTAAATGGCTTTATCTATTAATTCCTTTCCATTTCCATGCTGTGAATAAGACTGGAAATACACATTGGAAAGATCTCTTCAAATGAAAATCCTTGTTCAGATTGTTCGCCTTTACCCCAAGTTTAGAGACATGTGCTGCCCAGACTGTTGGAGGTTACCACACTCTTCTCCTACTGTGGATAGGGGCATAAGGGAATAATAAACAACTCTGGGAACCTTAAAAGGACCAGCACTAGGGGACATCTCTGTGATAATCCAGCAGTTGGAGAGGAAGCTCTCCATGTTTATGATTTCTTTGGGGCTCATATAGGAGTGTTATAAGACCATATGTTTGTACTTAAAGGTGGTAAAGGGCCTTTTATGATTTAAAAGGCACACAGCAGAGTATCGGTTGGAGTTTCTGACACCTAAGCCATGAACACAACTTTTACTGCTTCATAGGGATTGACTGATGAAAACCTATGACAACAACAATTTACATTTTGACAGTTCCCTAAATACATCATATTCATGTCCTAAAATGCTTCACAGGAAGGTGGGACAATTGGCTGTTAAAATCAAGGAATTTCAATGAAAACAGAATAAAAAAAGGCAAATTTACTTTGAGATTTTTACTGATCCACATGGGGAAAATGTTTTCCTGTACCCTCAACCATTCCAGTGGACTGATGTCATCTCAAACAAGAAGGGCTCAAGGGGTTACTACGCAACAGTTTGCATATTTTTAACACTATTTCCCTAAAAATTTTGCTACCAACCTTACAAATATATGACATAATTAGATAATAAGATGAGCATCTTTAAGAACTCTGTAAACTTTCCCCTTCTCTGCTTGATCTTTTATTGTTGATCATTTATTATTTGCCAAACACTGTCCTAGGCCCTGGGGAAAAACAAAGAGGAATAGTCATGTCTCATAACTTGAAAGGGCTCACATTCTAATTGCAAAGATGAGTGGGTGTAGAAAACAAATAAATACAATTCTGGTATTTATATACAAATAAATAATTCTGGTACTGAGTAAAGTACTGAAGAAGAGAAAATAGGTAATGAAGTGGAGAGAAGTTTGGCTATATTTGTGTGGTGTAACTGCAGGGGGACATATTTTCACTAAAATGATTAAGGAAGACCTCTCAGTAATTGAGAAAGATGAAGAGAAAGGCATGGCTTTACAGAGATTTGGGGCAGAGTAGTCCAAATAGAAGAAACAGAAAGCACAAGAGCCCTGAGACAAGAAGCAGGAAAGCATTCTTTGATTTTTAATGTTGTGGTGTTGTATTCCTTTTCAACAGTAAGTATTTTGAAGGCCTAAAGATTTATTTTAGTATAAATGTGATCTCCAGAAAGAACTCATACATAAGTAGAAAGAAAACCAGAGTAGCTGAACAATAGTAATGGGGGATGGGAAGGTGGGTGGGACCCAAGTGAAATGAGAAGAAAAGTAAGCAAAAGCTACATCATATAGGATCTTGAAGACTATCTAAGGACTTTAGATTTTACTCTAATTTCACTGAGAAGCTGTTGGAGAGATTGAGCAAAGAAGACACAGTCCGAATTGTTTCACAGAATCACACGTACTTGGTGTCCCCATAGCCCTTTGCACAAGCCTCTCTTGGGAACCAATCAGTGTGTTATAATTAGTGATATGTTTGCTTGCATCTCTCCATGTAAATTTATAAGTCATTACAAAAGAAAGATTGTGTTTTATCCATCTCCCTTTTTATCCAACCTCCCCCAACACTTAGCAGTGGGACTGATTCATAGTAAGTGCTCAGTAATGTCTTAAAGTAATAAATGCATGAGTGAGTGAGTGAATGAATGAATGAATGAATGAAGTGGCACTGTGCTCAGTATTCTACAGACATAATCTCTATAGCTGATTTTAATGCACATGCTTTGTAGATAGTTCCAGATTGAGGGAAGTTTTTTATTAACTTATTAATTTAATTCATGCATAATGAGAATGTGATTTACACAAGTAGATGGGTATGTATGTTTTATAAAGATATAATTTTGATTACATTGTTTATTTTTTTGGTGTTGAGTTGTGTAAGTTCTTTATATACTTTGGATATTAGCCCCTTATCAGATACATCATTTGCAAATATCTTCTCCCATTCAGTAGGTTGCTTTTTTATTTTGTTGACAGTTTCCTTTGCTGTGCCAAAGCTTTTTATTTTTATATCGTCCCAATAGTTTGTTTTCACTTCTGTTTCCCTTCCTTAGGAGACATATCTAGAAAAATGTTGCTATGGCTGATATCAAATAAATTACTGCCAATGTTCTCTTTTAAGATTTATATGATTTCAGGTCTCACATTTAGGTCCTTAGTCCATTTTGAGTTTGTTTTTGTGTATGGTGTAAAAAAGTGGTCCAGTTTCCTTATTTTGCATGTAGCTTTCCAGTTTTCCTAGCACCATTTACTGAAAAGACTGCCTTTTCCCCATTGCATATTCTTGCCTCCTTTGTCATAGATTAATTGATGATGTGAGTGTGGGTTTATTTCTGGGCTCTTAATTCTGTTCCATTGATCTCCGTGTTTATTTTGTACTAGTACCATACTGTTTTGATGAGTAGAGCTTTGTAGTATATCTTGAAATCTAGAATTGTGATACCTTCATCTTTGCTTTACTTTCTCAGGATGGCTTATAATTCTGAAAGAAGACACACAGATGGCCAACAGACACATGAAAAGATGCTCAACATCACTCATCGTCAGGGAAATGCAAATCAAAACTATAATGAAATATCACCTTACATCTATCAGAATGGCTAAAATAAAAAATAACAAGAAATAACACGTGTTGGTGAGGATGTAGAGAAAAAGAACCTCTCGTGCACTGTTGATGGGAATGTAAATTGGTATAATCACCATGGAAAACAATATGGAGATTCCTTTAAATAAGTAAAAATAGGAATACCTATGATTCTAATAATTCCACTGCTGGGTATTTACCTAAAGAAAATGAAAACACTAAGTCAAAAAGATATATGCACCCCTGTGTTTATTGCAGCAGTATTTATAGTACCCAAGAAATGGAAGCAACCTAAGTATCCATCAGTAGATGAATAAGTAAAGAAGATGTGGTATATATACACAATGGAATATTATACCATGGTTAAAAAAAAGTGAGATCTTGCCATTTGTGACAACATTGATAGATCTAGAAGGCATCATGCTAAGTGAAATAAGTCAGACTGAGAAAGACAAATACAATATGATTTCACTCATATGTAGAGTCTAAAAAGCAAAACAAATGAAGAAAGAGACAAACAAGAAGCAGAAACAGACCTATAAATACAGAGAACAACCTCATGGTTGCAAGAGGGATGGGGATGGGTGAAGGAAGGAGGAACAGACTTCCAGTTATAGAATCAATAAATCGTGGGAGTAAAAGGTACAGAATAAGGAATACAGTCAATGGTATTGTAATAGTGTTACATGGTGACAGAAGTAGTTACAGTTGTGAGCGTGGCATAACAAAGCACTACATTGTACACCTAAAATAAACATAACATTGCTTGTCAACTATACTCAAAAAAAATTTTTTAAATAAAGATATAATTTTGTCTATGGGATCATTTGACAAGCTGAATTTAAAATCTCTGTTTACAGCTTAACTATGAAGCTATAAATAATCAAAGCTAAACACACCCATCTACTAGCTGCTGTCCTGTTGCCATCAGTCATGTTGGAGTCCTGCCACATGTTCCAGCGATGCTGCTGTGGACTCTCCGGTGAGTAGGTAGTGTAGTGATGGAAGTGGGTAAGACTCAAACCCAGAATTCTCAGTCTCCAACTGAGTCACTTTTTGGAAATAAGAATGCTGGCTAATTTCATGGCTTGTAATTCTGGTCATTCTTGACAGTATTTAAAAAAATAAAAACGTTTACAGTGTAAAACTCCCATATCTCCACTTCCAAAGAGTATAAAGAGCCCAGGGGTTGGAATTAAGCATTTCTAGGTTAGAGCTGTGGTTCTCTGGACATGGGCTCTTGTGCAAACCACTTCACATTACTGAGACTCATTGCTTCATTTGTAGAAGGAGAATAGCCATGCCTACCTTATAATTTTCTGAGAGGATAAAGTGAAATACCGTGTGGAAAATGCCTTGACAATTGCCTGGCACGTAGGAAATACCTAATGAATGTTAGTCTCCTTGCCCTGCTCCCACCATTGTATATCATGGATCTCCCTACACTGGGAGTCAGTGTGGTTTAATGGAATGACACTGAACTAAAACTTGGGACACCTGGCTTGCAGTTCGGGCTCCACTGCTAACCAGCTCTGAAACGTTGAGTAACCTATTTGGGTTTATTTCCTCATTTGTAAACAAGAAGTGGATTAGAGTGGATTATCTCTAAGGTCTCTTTGATCTTACTAACTGTCTGCTTTTATGATCACAGTGTCTAATGGACGATGCCAGCTAAATAAAATTTCACTGGTAGTCATTGCCATTTACTTGATGATGTTCTCCACTGAGGAAATGCCTTAAGAAACTAAAAAAAGCTAAACCAAACCAAACCCAAAAAAAAAAAATCCTATGCTTTGCTTTATTGATCATTAAATATCGTGATCATGCAAAGTGGTTTTTCCCCAAAATTAAGTATACCTGCAGGCATAGGCATAATTATTAATAATTAGTTACACTAAGGTTGGATTGGAGCCATTTTATTATTACAGCAGCTATCACAATTGCTGACACTAAGGAAGTGGCATTGAGAACATCTCAGGGCTGGGTGAGTCCTTGAAATCCAGTTGTGGTTCTTTCAAATGCCAAGCCCTTGTGCTGATGACAGCAGGAAGAAAATTAAAATCAGGAATTTGTTCATATTTCAGTTACCCGGAGAAAAATTTCTCTTTCTTAATATATTGTAGCTATAAAACTTGTGGAGAAGATAAAAGCCTACTTTTAAAAATCACTAGGATTAGAATTAGTAGGTGAATTTAGCACATCATGAAATACAAGGTCAATATATAAGCATTAATTATATTTCTATATTTCAGAAATAACCCGCTAAAAAATAAAAAGTTTAAAAGTATGCCATTTGCAATAGCATCAAATGACATCAAATATTTAGACTAAATCTAACAAGAGATATGTAAAATCTCTTCAGAGAAATTACAAAAAATTTTTAAAAGATTTTATTCTTTTACTTGAGAGAGCACACAAGGCCGGGGATGGGAAGAGGGACAAGCAGACTCCCTAATGGGTGCAGAGCCCAACATGGGGCTCCATCTCAGGACCCTGAGATCATGACCTGAGCTGAAGTCACACACCTAACTGACTGAGTCACCCAGGCACCCCGAAAATAACAAAAATTTTTAAGGGAAATTAAAGAAGACCTAAGTAGAGGGATATATTATATTTATGGGTGGATACCTAGAAAAGTAGAACAAGATGGAGACTCCAGAAAAAGTTCCCACACATATATTGCCACAACATAAAACAAATGTAATACCGTGTGCAGTGCAGAAAAGAATATTTTCAATAAATGTCACTGGGTCAGTTGGTTATCCATATGGAAAAACTAGATCTTGACTCCCCACCTCATACTGTACACAAATACCAATTCCAGGCACAGTGCATATCTAACTATGAAGAATAAAATAATGAAATTTCTAGAAGGTAACATAGAAGTATATTTTTATGACATTTGGAAAAAGTGAACATTTTTTAAACAGAACACCAAAAGTGCTAACCACAAAGGAAAAGATTGGTAAATTGGACTACGTTAAAATAAGGAATTTCTATCATCAAAAGATAACTAAGAGAGTGAGCAGACATGTCAAGGAGTGGGAGAAATTTGCAATATGCAAGTATAGGGTATAGCGCTCGTAGACTATGTTAAGAGCTTCCACAGCAGGCCTCCACTAGAAAAATGTACAAGAGGGAATGCAAGTGAATATATAAAAAGATGATCAGTCTTGTTCTTTAGTGAGATGCAGGTAAATCTACATTGATATGTTCCTATACATCTGCCAGAATGGCTAAAATTTGAAAGACTGACACTATCAAGTGTTGCGACAATATGGAACAACTCGGTCTTTTGTATATTGCTTGGGGCATTATAAATTGGCATAACATCTTTATAAAATTGTTTGGCAGTGCCTAAAAAGCTGATTATGCACATACTAGGAGGAGAATATGCAACAGGGACTGTGTATGGCCTTCAGAGGCTGAAATATTGACTCTCTGTCCCTTTAGAGAAAAAATTTGCCCAACTCCTCTTGTCTGACACCCTCCCGTTGTACAGATTATGAAACGGAGGCCAGAAAGAAATGACATCCCGAAGCATCCAGCGAGGTGATAAGAGAACTAGGCCTGGAAGTTAGCTTTTTTTTAGCTCACATGATACTGTTCTCTTCACCGATTAATGTGCCTCTTCTGTATCTTCAACCCAGATCTCTCACTAGACTTAGCTACCCAGACAACGTAAAGCTCAATTTATCATCCTCCTTAACTACACTTCCCCCCACCTTGACTTCTCTCCATCCTTCTCACCTATCTCAGCATCTACCTCCCTGTCCAGGCACCACTCAGGAAGCAAAGGGGCATTTGCAGCAACTCTTTCGTGCTCCATTGCCTATATTTAATTGATCATCACGACCTGTCAGTTTTTTCTTAAAATACTTCATAACTAACCCTCTTTTCTATTTCAACCACTTCCTTTCCTTCAATTCATCCACAACCTGAATAATCTTGCTAAAGGGGAGATTTAATGGCTCATTTGTCTACTTAAATAGTAGATTTTATTTTATTTATTTTGTTTTTTTAAGATTTTATTTATTTATGAGACAGAGAGAGACAGCCAGCGAGAGAGGGAACACAAGCAGGGGGAGTGGGAGAGGAAGAAGCAGGCTCCTAGCAGAGGAGCCTGATGTGGGGCTTGATCCCAGAGCACCAGGATCACGCCCTGAGCAGAAGGCAGATGCTTAACGCCTGCGCCACCCAGGCGCCCCTAAATAGTAGATTTTAATAGTGAATTAATAACAAGATCTTCCCCCCCTTTTTAAACCAGGACTAAATTTCAAAATCATGAAAAATAATCTCATTAAACATAATTATACCCATCATTATTTTTTGTAGTGGTAACATTTTTAAGTATTTCCTTTTTTTTTTTTTTTTTTTTTTGAGAGAGTGCAAGGGTGGGGAGGAAGAGAGAAAATTTTAAGCTCTGAGCTGAGCACAGGGCTCCATCTCGTGACATTGAGATCATGACCTGAGCCCAAACCAGGAGTAGATCACTTAACGGACTGTGGGAGCCACTCAGGCGACCCACATTTTTAAGTATTTCACCCTCCTAATGATGTATAATTTCGTTCTTCTGTACTCATGCATCCATTTATTCATTCATTCTACCGAAAAAATATGTACTGAGCAAGGCATTAATATTATTTCTTACCAGCGTTCGGAAAATGAGGCTTGCTGCCTGAAACTGGCCATGCCCATTCCTTTACGTTTGATCTGTGACTGCTTTCACGCTACACCCGTGTGTGAAAATCAATCCAGTTTCCATCATTTAGAGATGTTCAATATGGTAGCCACAGACAGATGTGGCTATTTAAATCTAAATTAATTAAAATAAGAAATTAAAGGTTCTGTGCCTCAATTGCAGTAGCCATATTTCAAATGCTCAGTTGCATGTGGTAGGTGGATATTATGTTAGCAATAGGTACATACACTGTTTTATTGTCTGATCCCTACCTTTTTCTGCAGTCATCTCTTGTCACTACCTTTTAGAACTCTATACTTCAGTGATAGTGAAGTGCTTATGAATTCCAGAAACATTGCTAGTTTATGCAATCACGCCTTTGCACTTGCTCCACCCTCTGCCCAGAAAGCTGGTCCCTATGATAAACCTCTATTCTTTCAAAACCAACTCAAATGTTACCTCTTTTAGGAAACCTTCCATGTTTCTCTCCCTTTATTCCTCTCTTAAGAATTTCTACACATTAGACATGTTTTTGTTGGTGTATTTATAACAAAGAATTGATTGTTTTTACTGTTCTGTGGACTGTGAAAAATCCTTGAGGGTAAGGTCTATGCCTAGTTCAAGAGTCGGCAAATGTTTTCTGTAAAGGGCCATATAGTACATATGTTTGACTTTGAAAGTCATGTTGCCTCAAAAACAATTATGGAACACTACTGATAAAGTGTGAAAGCAGTTACAGACCAAATGTAAATGAATAAGCATGGCCAGATTTAGCCAACAGGCATCATTTTCTGACTCCTGGTCAGAAATGATCATAATGCCTTGCTCAGGACATATTTTTGAGTAGAATGAATGAATAAATGAATGAATGAATGAATATGAAGACCAAAACTACATAACATTAGGAAAGTGAAATGCTTTAAATTTTACCACTGCAAAAACAATGCTGGGTGTAGTTATGTTGAAAGAGATTAATTTTCTTGATCTTGAAACTTAATCCTGATTTAAATAAAATGGGAGAGAGAGATCTTATTATGTAATTCACTATTAAACACATATATTAAACAAGTATATCACTACATGACAAATTTCATTCTTCAAGTATTTTATTCTTTTGATATAACCAGCTTTCTTTGTAATCATAAGCACTTTAAGTATTAAGAAACATTATGAACAAAAAGGGACAAATAGTTAAAGACCTCTGTCTGTGCCTGGGCTTTGTCTGTGGGTACTGGCGTTCCTGGAGCACACCAAGGGAGGGACTGTCTGCTTCGTCTAGACTGGAGGAGATTGCAGTACAGCTATAGCTAGGGAGTCCCAGCTCAGCCAGAGGAGCCCTGCGTGGTGCATGAGCAATTACCAAGCTAAGAAGCCTGCTGGAACCCTCCCCACCAAAGAATGCTTGGCTGCTTTCTGGGTGTCTGTCTGGATTTGGATTCCCCAAGGGTTGGAAAACCTGCCATCCCAAACACTTTCCTCTGCCTTTGCCATGGAGTGAGCTAATGGGACCAAGGCTCTACCTGAAAGCTCTTTTTAACTCTATTGTGTGTCTAAGCCAGGGGATGGGTGGAGAAGACAGAGAAACTGTGAGCCTTGGGGTTGTGTGCATTGGCTAGGGCTAAATGTGCATTGATTAATACCAGGGTAAGAAATTGTGGCCTGAGAGTCTATGGCTAAGAGGATGCTAATTATATTTTTTTCTCACATCCTGCCTCAGGCCAGGGCTCAGGTTGCCAAGTATAAGTGTGGTCTGGAGAACTTTTTCTTGTTGCTATTGTTTTCAAAAGCCATTTCATGTTCAAATCCTTTATAACAGAACTGAATGCTCATTAGGTGAATTAAACAAACTAGAGACTCTGGTCATGGATTAATCTCCAGAAATTTGCAGTTGCCCGATCATTTCCCTTTGGGGGGAAAAGAAGTCTCAAATTCATGCTCAGAGAAGATGGACGCCCATGGTCTCAAGTCTGGAAATGCCCAACACTTCAAGTTATCCAGACATTACTGATGACTCAGCATATGCATTGTGTTAAGAGTCAGGCCAACCTAGGTTTAAATCCAAGTTCCTCATACATAAAATGAGTACAATTATCCCTACCTCATATTCCAATGACAAGGGAGGGCATAGGTATCACACTCCAGGTAGAATGTAGGTTCTAAATAGCTTGTGTTGGGATCTTTGTTTTTGCTAATTGAGGCCCACTGGCTCCAGTTGGGCAGGCACAATGCAGGAACATCTCTTCCTTGTCTTCAGAGCATCAGAGCTACAGTGGGGCAAACTCATAGTAGACACACGATAGTAACTTGATCAAGATTATGTTTTAAAACTTTTTTTGAAAAAAGATTTTAAGTGATCTCTATACCCAGTGTGAGACTTGAAATCACAACCCTGAGATTAAGAGTCATATGCTCTACCAACTGAGTCAGTCAGATATCTCCAAGATTATTTTTTAAAGTCTTTCTTTGGCTATTTGATTTACCATGTTCTTTCAGGCCCATATATAAGCCTGTAGCAGGTCGTACTACAACCAGACAGACCCTTCTGGATCACTTATACTTGTATGCTACACAATTATTTATTAATTTTTGCAACTGGCCAGTTTTATCACCTGGGTCATCCTCCCTGTCCTTGCTTTCACCTCACCTTTTCTGGAGAAATTTTGAAACTGCCTGTCTCTTTCAGACAGAGTGGCTTTGAGTTCCTATTACAACATTCACAACTATTTGGCTAGTTTCATCACCAGGATCACCACTCCTTATCACCTTAAGTGATATCATTAAGTAACTAGGTTCCTGACTAGGCCAGGAGACTTCCAACTAAAAAATGTTCTTGAGGATTCCATAGGGCTTTCTCTTGTGATTGAGGGAGACAGAAGTGCTTAGATGAATTACTGAGATCTAATAATGTTTCCTGGTGGAAGGCTTTAAGTGAAATTGTGGAAATGTTTGGGCCATTCATCCAGCAAACAGTTGTTAAAAAATAAATCCACCCAGCCCACTAGAACATAAGCACTCTGAGGACAGGATTCATATGATTGTTCTATTGCTGTGTCCCAGTGCTTTGAACAGTGACTAGTTTGAAAAAATTTTGTGGAAACAACAAGTGAGAGCCTTGTAGAGCCCTTACAGGTTATAGGTATATGAATCACTATGATAGAAATGGAGGCATTGAAGAAGGAAGACCTGAACCAGCTTGAGGGAGTCATGGAAGGATCATTGGCCGGGGGGGGGGGGGGGCAGTTTGAGCTAGGTTTGAAGGATGTTCAAGAGTTGTCAAATGAATGCATGATGGAATTTCAGACAGAGAAACTAGTGTGTATGAAGCAGAGAGAGGTAAGATAGCATAGTATATTCCAGGAATTGAAAACAGTTTGGGATGGCAGATGTTGGTAGGAAACGATTTGGCAAGATGTCAGAAGACAGATCATGAATGATTTTCCATGTCCTGTTAAAGAGTTTGGATTTTATCCTGCAGGTAATAGGTGAGTCACTAAAGTGTTGAAAGCAGGAAAGTGACAAAATATATTTTACAGTGGTCTCTCCAGAAGACAGATTTGAGAAAATAAGACAGAGGCAGGAAGACATAGAAGATCATTGTAGTGGATTAGAGACTGAGAGAAGAGAGATGACTAAGGCAGAGCAATGGGATGGTAAAAGAATGGGCTTGATATACTTTCAAGAAGTAAAGTTTATATATAAGTTGGATTCAAAGAAGAAGGAAGAGCTAAGAGGTTCTCTGAAGAGGTTACTGATTTGGGCAGCTCAACCAATGGGAAGGAAGTGATTTGCAGGCAAGGAGATGAGGGAACATTACCAAGGCTTACCATGGAAAGCGGAAAGAGAAGAAGCCTGTGAACAAAAACCCAGGAAACACCAAGATTCAAGCATCAGGAAGAGAGAAGGGAAGAAAGAGGGAAGAAAGAAGAAAGAGAGGTGCCATAGACCAAGGGAAAGGAGGGTTTCAAGAATGAGGACAGCCCCAATATTGCCACATGAATAAAGACCATTGGATCAGGAATTAAGAAACTGTAGGTGATAGGAGCATTTTGGTGCTAAAGGAGTATTTGGTGATGAGAGCATTTTGGTGGTAAAGTAGGGGTTTAGGACAGGTTCCAATGGGTTACAGAGGAAATGGGAAGTTATAAAGTGAAGACAGCAAGTGTAGACCCTTATTTATGGATATTCAATTGGCAAAGGGGAAAGGAAAAGGTAGTAGAATTGAACTCAGAGAAATACACAGGCTTGAGGAAAGTTTTTGCTGTCATGTTTTTTGTTTTATTTTGTTTCCAAAAGTAGAACAGACCTGTGCAAGGGACAATAATTTGGAGAGACGGAAAGAGTAAAGATACAGGCAAAAGGATTTTTCCTCCTTTTTTATGAAACGAGGTAATGGGATTTAGTTAAGGAGAGAGGAATTAATCTTGGGTAGAAAGAGCAACCTTCCTCTTTGGACATGGAGTATGTTGGGGGCAGATACAAATAAGCAACTGCACCATAAATTAAAACAGCCCACTTGCCTTATAATAGATGGCCTTTCTGACACCATCCAGAAAAAAAAAAAAAGAGAGAAAAGATCCTAGAAACTACAAAACTCCTAAGTCTCTCTCCATCCTCTTTCCTGCCCAGCTTACAAAGGCTGGATAAAAGCACGGGCTTTGGGGCTAGACTCCCTGGGTTCACACGACAGTTATATTACTTATTGCCCATACAACCTTGGGCAACTTCTTCACTTTTGTATGTCACAACTGCTTCATCTGCAAAATTAATATAATAGACAACACTACCTACTAAGGTGGGTAAGGAATAAATAATAGGTAAAATACTCAGAACAGTGCCTGTCAATAGTAGGCACAGAATAAATGCTAGCTCCTGTGATACTAGGAAATCTGGTAGGCTCACCGGATACTAAAAGCAAACACAACTCATAGGAAGAAAGATGCTAAGTTTTACAATACAGAAAGGAGACCTCTCAGTTTCACCAAGAATAGGACAATGTCTTTGTTAAGTGAACAAAAGCCCAACTTGAATCATAAAAACAGACTCACAGCCCCTCAATCAATCCCAAAACTCGAGTCAGTTTACAGAACCCCTTGAATGAAGGAGGAAGCTGGGTCCCATTGAGGACTAGTACACTGCCAAAAATTCATGCTGTTAATCTTCCTCCTAATCTTCCCCAGAGGGGCCGATAGCCTTTTTTCCAGGATAACCGTGCATTGGGGGAAAATAAATAATCAGAACTTTTGTGGACTGCTGGACACTGGCTCTGAACTGACACTGATTTTAGGAGCTCCAAAATATCACTATGGTATGGTCAGAGTAGGGGTTTATGGAGATCAGGTTGGTAAGACTTTAGCTCAGGTTTATCTAACAGTATGGCCCAGTGTATCCCTGAACCCACCTTGTGGTTATTTCCCCAGTTCTAGAACGCATGATAAGGATAGACATACTCAGCTGATGGCAGAATCCCCACGTTGGTCCTTGACCTGTGGAGTGAGGCTGTTATCATGGAAAAAGCCAAGTGACAGCTACTAGTACTGCCTCTTCCTAGAAAAATAGTAAACCAAAAGCAATACAGCATTCTTGCAGAGACTTCAGAGATTAGTGCCACCATTGAGGACTTGAAAGATGCAAAAATGGTGATTCCTACCACATCCCCATTCACCTTGCCTATTTGGCCTGCACAGAAGACAGATGGACCTTGAAGAATGACAGTGCACTATTATAAGCCTAACCAGGTGATGACTCCCATTATAACTGCTATATCAAATGTGTTGTTATTGCTTGAGGAAATTAACACATCCCCTGGTACCTATGCAGCTACTGATCTGAAAAATGTCTTTTTGTTCATCCCTGTCCACAGACCCACCAGAAGCAATTTGCTTTCATCTGGCATGGCCAGCAATACA
Organism: Ursus americanus; assembly: GCF_024610735.1. Taxonomy (NCBI): domain Eukaryota; kingdom Metazoa; phylum Chordata; class Mammalia; order Carnivora; family Ursidae; genus Ursus; species Ursus americanus. The sequence continues at coordinate 18,601,491 of NC_142143.1, read as the reverse complement.
CTTTCACTGTCTTATCTCAGAGGTATGTCAACTCTTCAACCCTACGTCATACTTTAGTTTTCAGGAATCTTGATCCCCTTTCCCTTCTATAAGATATCATACTGATCCATTACATTGATGATGCTGTGCTGATTGGACCTATTGGGAAAGAAGTATCAGCTACTCTATGCTGATTGGTAAGATGTTACATGTCAGAGGATGGCAAATAAATCCGACTAAAATTTAGGGTTCTTTTACTGCAGTGAGATTTCTAGGTCCCCAGTGGTGTGAAGTATGTCAAGATATATCTTCTAAGGTGGAAGATAGGCGGCCCTTTTTAGATTTTAGAGGCAACATATTCCTCATTTGAGTGTATTACTCCAGCGCATTTACTGAGTGACCTGAAAAGTTGCTAATTTTGAGTGGGCCCAGAACAAAAAAAAAGGCTCTGCAATGGGTCCAGGTGGCTGTACAAGCTGCTCTGCCACTTGGGCCATCTAATCCAGCTGATCCAATGGTGCTTGAATGTCAGTGGCAGATAGGGATGCTGTTTGGAGCCTTTTGCAGGTCTCTGTAGGTGAACTGCTGCACAGTCCTACCATTTCTGTGGATAACTACTTTCTTTTTCAGAAACAGGTCCTGGTCTGCTACCTTTGTAGAGACTGGACACTTAACTATAGATCAAAACATTACCATGTGACCTGGGATGCCAATCATGAACTGGGTGTTATCTGACCCATGGGTGTGCACAGCAGCACTTCATCATCAGATGCAAGTGCTTATATACATGATCAGGACCAAGGGGATCATGAAGACACAAATGAGTTATATGACGAAGCGGCCAAATGCCCATAGTCTCTACTTCTACTATACCTTTTCTCTCTCAGCCTGTACTAGTACCCCAGAAGAGTCCTCTACCATCAGTCGACAGAGAAGACTCGGGCCTCGCTTACGGGTAGTTCTGTATTATATGCAGGCACCACCAGAAAGGGGACAGCTGCAATACTATAGTCCCTTTCTGGGACATCCCTGAAGGACAGTGGTGAAGAGAAATCCTAACAGTGGGAAGAATTACAAGCAGTGTACCTGGTTGATCACTTTACTTGGAAGAAGTGGCTAGACATGTGATTATACACTGATTTATGGTCTGTGGCCAATGGTTTGGCTGGATGGTGAAGGACTTGGAAGGAATATGATTAGAAAACCAATGACAAGGAAATTTGGGGAAGAGATAAGCAAATAGACTTCTCTGAATGGGTAAGAACATGAGGAAATTTGTGTACTAGTGTAAGGCTCACCAAAAGGTGACCTCAGCAGAGGAGGATTTTAACAATGTGGATAGAATTATCTAATCTGTTTATACCAGTGAGACTCTTTCCCCAGCCACCCCTGTAATTGCCCAATAGGCTTATGAAAGTGATGTGGTGGCAGGGATGGAGGTTATGCATGGACTCAACAACATACACTTCCGAAACTCAGCAAGCTCAACCAGGCTACTGCTGCTGCTAAATGCCCATGTATCCACAGTAGAGACCAACACTGAGTACCTGATGTGGAACTGTTTCCCAGGATCATCACCCAGCTGTCTGGTCCCTTCCATCATGAAAGGGGAAACATTTTGTTCATACTGTTCAGACACTCTGGATATAAATTTGCCTTCCCTGCATGCAGTGCTTTTGCTAAAACTACTATCTGTGGACTTACAGAATGCCTCATCCACCATTATGATATTCCACACAGCAGCACTTCTTTTTTTTTTTTTTAAGATTTTATTTATTTATTTGACAGAGAGAGAGGCAGCGAGAGAGGGAACACAAGCAAGGAGGGTGGGAGAGGGAGAAGCAGGCTTCCTGCTAGGCTAGGACCTCGCTGTGGGGCTCGATCCCAGAACTCCGGGATCATGACCTGAGCCAAAGGCAGATGCTTAACGACCAAGCCACCCAGGCGCCCCAACACACAGCAGCACTTCTGGTCAAGGAACTCACTTCACAGCAAGAGAAGTGTGACAATGGACCCATGCTCATAGAATTTAGTGGTCTTACCATGTTCCCCACCATCATGAAGCAACTGTCTTGAGAGAATGGTGGAATGGCCTTTGAAGACTCAGTCACAGTGCAAGCTAGGTGGGAATGCCTTGCAGAGCTGAGGCAAAGTTCTTTAGAGGGCCATATATGCTCTGAATCAGCATCTAAATATGGTGCAATTTCTCTGATATAGCGAGGATTCACAGGTCTAGCAATTAAGGAGTAGAAATAGGAGTGGTGCTATTACCTCTAGTGACCCACTAGCAAATTTTTGCTTCCTATTTCTGTGACCTTATGCTCTGCTGGCCTGGAAGTCTCAGCTCCGAAGGGAGGAATTCTTCCCTCAGGAGGCACAACAATGATTGCGTTGAACTGGAAATTAAGACTGCTGGCTTGCCACCTTGGACTCCTCATGCTTCTGAATCAACAGTCTAAGAATGGAGTTACTGTGCTGATTTGGTGATAGATCCCAATTACCAAGGGGAAATTGGATTATTATTCCACTATAAAGGTAAGGCAAAGTATATTTGGAATACAGGGCATCTCTTACTATTACTATGCCCTGTGATTAAGGTCAACGGAAAACTACAACAACCCAGTCCAAGTAAGACTACTGATGGCCCAAACTCTTCATGAATAAAAGTTTGGGTCACCTCACCAGATAAGGAACCACTTCCAGCTGAGATACTTGCTGAAGGCAAAGAAAATACAGAATGGACAGTGGATGAAGGTAGTTATAAATACCAATTACAACCATGTAACCAGTTACAGAAATGAGGATTGTGATTGTCATGAATATTTTTTCTTTATTTTGTTATGAATATGTTTATATGCATGTATATTTGTATGTTTATATTTAAATATATTTATTTTCTTTCTGTCTAATCCCTTTATCATGTAACATAAGATATATTGATTTTATATGGTGGTATTCAAGTATTGTTAACTTCACATCATAGTATTTAAGTAATAGGATACCAAGAAGAAGAGTAAATACCACTCAAGTATTCTACTTTCTCTTCTGGGGAAGGGATTAGTGCATTTTTGGTTGTGTGCAGGATAGTTGTATCATGTTAGGTAGAATTATGACCTTATTATTGTCTTCATGTGGACATTAAGGACAGTTTAAGGAGATTCCTGTGGGTGCCAAACTGATAAGGGGTAGAGTTGTGATATTTAATTTTGTGTCAATTTGACTGGACCACAGGGTGCCCAGATATTTGGTTAAACATTCTTTTGATTGTTTCTGTGAGGGTGTTTTAGGGTTATATTAATATCTAAATTGGTAGACTGAGTAAAGCAAGTTGTGGGTGGGCCTCGTCCAATTAGTTGAGAACCTAAATAGAACAAAAATACTGATCCTCTGAGTAAGAGAGAATTCTTCCTTACTGATTACCCTCGAACTAAAACATTGGCTTTCTTTCTGCCTTTAGACACAAATGGAAGCATTGGCTCTTCTTGGGTCTCCTGGTTGCCGACTTACCCTGCAGATCTTGGGATTTGTCTGTCTCTGTAATCATGTGAGCCAATTTCTTTTAATAAAACTCTTTAGGGGTGCCTGGCTGGTTCAGTCAGTGGAGCATGTGACTCTTGATCTCAGGGTTGTGAGTTCGAGCCTCACACTGGGTGTAGAGATTACTTAAAAAAAAAAAAGTAAATAAATAAATACATAAATCTCTTTACTTAGACACACATACACACACTTTAGATGAATCCATAAAGTAGCATATCCTTAAGATTTATGTGACTGTATTAAGTTGGAATTGGATTAATACAGTCAATAAGACTAGTCTATAAATGTCTTCTAGCAATCCTGGACTTTCCTCTCCAGCCCTGCCTCCTTCCCTCCTTAAACCAATGAGGGCACTAACCCAGAGACTTATAAATTATTTTTTATCTACATCTGCTTTGCTTTTTCCTTTCTTGGATTTACCTTGGGTAAGCTATGTCTCTCTCCATCATGTATCAATGATTTCAGGCCAGCATTCATGGGACTGTATCCAGTACATAAAACATCCAGGAGACCTCCCTGTCAGCATGGAGTTGTCCAAATGCATGCAGGGGTCACCCCAATAGGCACACTGTCCTCACAACACCCATTCAGCTCTTGGCTAGCTAGTCCTTGCAGATTCCTCTCTTGACCTATTCCCAGATGGTTCTGACCAGTCCTTTTCATTTCATTTGTATATTTGTATAATGCAATGAAGCATATCCTTGCTGGGACTGCAGAGCAAATTGGTGGCATGCCTTCTGAGAGTTCCAAGGTTGTCATGGGCATGATAGCAATACCCTGCTTTAACTAAAAGTCAGTTCTAAACTCTCCAGGGAGTTCCAGAGGGTGCATGCTCTTCATTCTTTTGGATACATAGCAGACACCCAGAGTGTCCTGAGGTGCCCTAATAACAAAAGCCCATTCCCTCCACATACCAGGAGAAGAGGACCAGGTCGGTTTTATTTCCTTAGTGATCTGCTGAAATCTCTCTCCGATTGAAAGTCATCTTTTTCATAACACTGAAAAGATGTAACATTAGCTTAATCATTCCCAAATGAATCCTGAAAAATATTTGGAAACAGTACACTTATACAAAATCATTTCAGCATTACTAGAAAGTTTCAGCCATATGCTATAAACTTGTACTTTTAAGTGGCGACCATGTGGTCTGCCTTTGGAACATCCAGTTCTTTCTTTTTTATAGAATTAAAACCCCTGACACTTGTTTTAAGACCTAAAAAAACCTTTATGTGCTTAGCAAAATGCAGAACCTGGCATGGTCATAAAGAAGATATATTTGATTTTACTCCTTGAAGCCATAAAAAAAAAAAAAAAAAAAAGAAAGAAAGAAAAGAAAAAGAAAAAAGACACAGGATACTGTCTGTATGAAAACTAAAATGGCAGCTGCAACTCCTTCCCAGAAGTCTCTGGGAGGAGACATGTAAGGTCACTCCTTATTCTCCTGGGTTCCAGGAAAGCAATTTACCCCTCCACCCCCCATCTAAAGCAAAGAGCACTGGGGAGAGATCCAACTCTCAACAGAGCCTGTCTTGATTGAGAAAGTTAACACTTCAAGAAAAGGATTCTGTCTTCTTTCAGGGCTCTTGAAAAGGATCCTTGCCAAACCCAACCCCAAGATAGAAAAAGTTCTTTTTCTAAGACTTGAGAATTTGTCACCAACTTGTATTAGCAATCGGACCTGTAAAGAATTCTATCAAATCATTCAGCCTCAGGGACCTAATTTAATTAAAAAAAAAATTTTCAAAATTAGTGTCCGAGTGGGATATAAAGGAGAAAATTCCAGTGCCAGAGAGCAATGGAAATTCACATTGGATATATAGTGCACTCTTGGGAAGAAAGGCACCACATTGGAATCTAGCACCTGTGAGATGATGAACAAAAGATTCTAAGAGGGTAACTCTCTTTTGGGAAAATGAGGGAGAGAGATTCTCAGTTCTAATCTACTGAGAGTTTAATACTGTAGTGAAGGAAAGTATTGATGTGTCATTAGCAACATCCTCCTACCATTCTGGCTATAGCTTCTCTGGATTTTGGGAAGAGTTTAGACCAAAAAAAAAAAAAAAAAGATGGTTGAGAAGGTGAGAAACTCCTCTCACCTGTTTTATATTGTATTGATTTTTTGTGCCTAGTAGAGTGCTTCGCACAAAAACTCAATATATACCTGATGTTGAAGGAATTGATTAATCAATTTTGTATGTATGTGGGTGCATCCATTGGGCAAAAATTTTTTTTGGCACATTTTGATTCCTTTCAAAGTACTTAAAAATGAGCAAATGTGAGAGAAAAAGAGTGATCTAATTTGAACATACAATATCTAACATTTAAAAAAGACCATGCCTTTCTTTACAGCTAATGAATTTAGTGGTCAAAAACACAAAGGAGCTGCATACCATGAAATGAAGCAAAGGCAATGAAACCTATAACAGGATGTTAAAATTGAACTTATAATTAGGTCCCAAAATATAATTGATTGGAAATTCCAAAACGAAGTGGCAAATTGCCAATTGCATATTGATCAATGGAAATGATCCTGAGGAACTGATAGATTAGTTTTTGACCCCTTAGCCAGGTTAAGACAGTAAAAAGGGAGAGACAGAAGGTGATCTACTATACATCACCTCTAGTCTAGTGAGAGGAGATTTTGAGGAAACCACTACGCAATTAGGAGTAATCTGACCCCTTACCTGGGAAACCTGTAAGACAAAGAAGGTTGCCCAATGTTTTGGCACTGGAGTCAGGACATTTTGGAGCAAGGGATGCAAGATTTCTTAAGAATCAAACGTGGACCAATTGAGAGAGAGAGAGAGAGATGGGTTATTTCTGATCCTTGAGGTAGAAGGGCCCAGCACAAATAATCTGGAGGTGAACACCTTTGGTAAGAAGGAATCAATAGCAACCACTCAAAAGAGACATGTTTTGCATCTTTCTGGATCAAGGGATCTGAGGAGAGAGGAACCCAGTGGAGAGCCTGAGAGCCTATCAAAATATCCCTATTGAGACAGAATCAGCCAGGCTCAAAGAACAAGAAACTAGATCATGTGGTTCCACTAAGACCTTTCTCTACCACTCCCTTCTTACCTCTGAGGGGTCAGAAACTGCTGGCCAGGAAGGAAGTGGATGGAGAGGGAAGAGAAGATAGGATAGGAAAATATAGAAGAAATCCACCAACCTTCCCCTTCCTGACTGCAGTTTTCCAACCTGAGATGCACCCTAAGTAAGAAGGAAAGAATTAACTCTAAATCAATTCTGGGATTTTTTTTTTAACATTTTAGAATCTCATTAAACTTTCTAAATTGAGACTATGATCTCAATTTAAAGTAATTATACAATTGTTTGTTACCTAAATGCCTACAGAAAAATCATGGGAGTGCTCACAGGCAGATCCTAATTTGGGGGGGATGCTCACTCAGAAAAATAGTATAAAATTGTGATTATAGAAAAAGAAATCACAATAAACTACAGATTTTTTAAAGCTGACAAATAACACACATATATCACAAAACAACATTTTTTGTTAGCTGTCTGGCACATTGATATATTTTCTAACAAATTTTTGATCGAATATTCTTTTATTCCTTCTTAAATATTTTCTGCAAAGAGAATGAAAAAATATAGTATTTTTGTTGATCAAACTTTATAGTACGGATGTAAATTTGTGCCCTATGAGCATAGGTATAACGATAAATTCCATTCCTTTGTTTTCCAATTAAAAAAAGAAATATAATAAATGTGTGTGGCATTTACAATTCTAAAGACTGCATTTTCAAGTTTGTTGTAAGTAGGATTCTATGAGAAATGAATAAATCCTCTGCTCACGGTCTTACATGTGTAACAATTAGAAAAGCTTTCAACAAACTTGTTTCTGATTCTGTATCGTTCAAATCTGGTCTCTTTTTACCTAGGCGTAGTGTGACACATTCACATCTAGATACAATCTTTGCTTTGTACCCTATCATTGGAACTCCGGTGAGTTAATCTGGTAAGCAGTAGAGGCAAAATTCAGTCAGACTGCTTTTGTGGAGCTTTTGGCCTTCTATGTAGAAACAAATGCAAATCAATTAACCACACTAAAAAGGTGTGAGGTAAGATTTCTGGAGGAAAGGAGCATTGCTCTGTAAGAGTGCATAAGAAAGGAACCTCATCAGTAATTATTTTATAGTAGATATGGATTAATAAAACAAAGGTCCAGGTGATGTGGCTGTAGTCAGAGGAAGCCTGTCTGACTCTATCTTAAAGCCCTTGGTTGAATAACATCTTAGAGCCTGCCCACTTTCCAGAATCTCATTTCTCTCTGTGCACCTGGTATTGGGAATTCTTCTTAGTGCCTGTTCTCAGGCTCTGTTACCACTACTGGCATCTATGCTGCTCTGCCAGCCGTGTTGTTTTCCTGGAGTGTTGTTTTCCTGGAACACAGCAAGGAGAGAACTCAGTCTGGCTTGAATCTTAGAAAACTCCATTGAACTCAAGCTGCCTCTTGGCATCTCAGATCCTACTTGTACATAGGCTGGGCTTCTGTCCAAATTAAGCAATGTTTCTCCACTACCTTCTAATTCTGCACCTTTATCCCATCACCATAACGTCTTTTACCCCATAATACGCAGTGGGGTAGGGAGGTGGGCAATATCAAGAGAAGATGAATTGAATGAACAAATGTAACATTTGCCTTAAGTTGTGGGTTGTGTTTTCCTGAGAATGTATCATCCTCCTGTGAGCTGTTGGTATGTTTGCCACCCTATACTTCCAGGTAACCAGTATTGGAAAACCTGCTTCTGGGTGTGTAGCAGGTCATCTACTTCCTAATGATCTGAGGTGCTTATTTAAAAATACAGATTTCAAGCTCGACTCTGAAACTAATTCTCAGAGGATCTGGAGACTGAGACCTGGGAATCTGAATGTTTATTTAGCCCCACTCCCTAGTGAATGTTCTGTACCTTAAAGTTTGAGAATGTCTTCACTAAGGATAGTACATAGATGACCTTTCCAGTGTCCAGCATCAAGAGGTAAGTTGGAGGCTCAGACTGTATGACACCAATATGACAAAGGCAGGGAAAGATCTCAGCTTATAAGGCAATCACTGGAGAAAACTATAAACTATGCTAAACTAAAAGGTTGACAGCATGAATAAAAATGACCAAGGAACAAATTGATTCTTTACAACATTGTTGAAGTAGCAAAAGTGTCCACGTATGACGTAGTAATTAAGTAAACTCTAATACATTCAAACAAAGAAATACTATGCAGCTATATAAAAAAAAATAGAACACTATATACTGCTAAGATATGTTAGTAAATGAAAAAAAAGTCTAAGTAGTACATGTGATGTACTGTCTTTTACATGAGAAAGAGGAAAGTACTTTCTAGGGGAAGAAGCTAAACTACATATTCATATTTGCTTGTGTTCCTGTAAGGAAATGCTGGAGGGATACAGAAGAAACCAACACAAGTGATGTGACTTGTTTACAGTAATAACTTCACTGGCTCACACTTCTCTTTCTCCACTCTTTTTGGATAGTGTCTTGCCACACTGTCTCTGGGCTTGACGATATAATTTTCTTTGGCCAATGTGAGGCAAGCAGAATTGGGGAATTGCCTTGTCTTGCTGCTCTTGGAACCCTCTGAATGCCATGTGAAGAAGGCCAGGCTAGCCTGATAGATGATCAGAGACACATGATCCAACTGTTCACCCACTTCCTACCCCCACAACCAATCTGCAGCTTATCAACTGCAGAGTGATATGGAATAAGGGCTGTATTAGAGGGATTAGACCTTGTACAATTAAAAGACATTAGCCAGAGACCACAAAGAAGAGCTGCTAAAGAAATCTATGGAAGGCTTCTTTTTTATCTGATGCTGTTCCTGAAGTCACTGAAGGTCGGTGGGGCAGGTAGTCAAAAAGAAAAGGTGAACACAAAGCAAGAGAGATTGAGGACAAACTGGAACCTGTGTCTGTCTCCAATTGCATCACGTTTCTTTGCTGCCAAGATGTACCTGTGCCTGGTTCAGGACTCGGAAAACAGAAGGAGGAAATCCATGGGAGCTGAAGGAACGTGGATCTTACCACTGCCCCATGGCAAAGGGTGACCCAGTTGGTCAACAACCAACTGCAGGAGCTACAGTAGTGGTGCCTGGGGCCCTAAACCAACATTCCAAGCATAATGTCAGTCGCTTCCTTCTACCCTCCAAACATCATGCAAGTATCTCATGTTGCCTACCCTAATCCAGAATTATATAGGGAAGGGAAATGTACTTGGTAAGGTAATCATCACACCAATCCTAGATCACCAGCCTCCAGCCAAGTGGCCAACTAACCCCAGAAACATGGAGTACAGTCAGCAGAGTTCGATCGAGATCACCCAGACTAGAAAACTTATTCAGCCCACCACAGATTCACAAGCTAAATAAAGTATTGTTTTAAGCCACTAAGCTTGTTGCATGGGGAGGGCTAATCGCTAGTAGCTAGACTTCTTGGTGTATACCTTATTCTGTAAGACTTGTATCATTTAATTTTTTGAACCAGGTAATATATTACTAATAAAGAATGAAATTAACATAAAATATCTGAAAGGACTGTAGAATGTTACTGGGTAGCTTATTAGTTATTGAAAAGGCACCATCTAAAGGGGTAGGTAGCTCAGAGAGGCAGAAGGAGAGATGTGTGTAAATCAATTGAGTCCCCCACAACCTTGTCCATTTCAGATGTGGAACAAGCATCCACCTCTGTCAGATTACCTACGTAGGAGTCAGCCTTTTTGTCTCTCTTTCATCCTTGATCCCAATCTATACCCCAAGGTTTTGGATTCCATGTCTGAGACATCTCTTAAATATGCCATCTTCTTTTTGTCTCCACTGCCATCACTGTAGCCCAGGCTATCCCAACAACATCCCAACTCATATCCCTGCTGCCACATTGCCTCTCTCCAATCCATTCTCTGTATTTAATAGGAGTTAAAATATGAACCAGATCATGTCATCCCCTCACTCCATTTCCTGCTTGAAATCTTCAATGTCTTCCAATTAAATTTTGAATTTATACAAAGTCCTTGTCCTGATTTATAAGATCCTATAAGACCCTGCTCTTACCAACTTCTCTGATCTCCAGTGTTGCTTTCCCAGACCCATTTCACTTGACTCCAACTACAGTAGCCTTCTTTCAGTTCCTCAACACTTAAGCTCTTTCGTATCTTTGGATTTGCACATGACATTTCTTATGCCTATTTCTTTCTCCCCCTAGTAGAATATAAATTCCATGAGGGCAGGACCCTGTCTACTTTGTTTATTATTGTGTCCCTGAGGCCTATCAGAGTGCTTTACACAATGGGCCCTCAACAAATACTTGACAGATGAATGAATGAATGAATGAATGAATGAATGAATGAATGAATGAAGCAAGGTGATTGAAGTATCTATCTCCTTCTGATTCTTTTTGAGTATACATTTAAGCATACCATGTATCTTCTTATATTTATCTGGCTCTAACCCTCGCTTCACTCATGTGTCTGTTTAAATGTCTATTCATCAGAAAGGCCTTCCCTGACCCCATCTCATGTGGTCTGCACTTGACCCTCTCTAAGTCCTTATATATTTATCACTCTTTGAAAATACATTATTTGCGTGCTTATATAATGGCAGGAACTGAGCTTGTCTTATCAAGAGCTGTATCTGCAGCACCTAGAATAGTGATTAACACATAGGAGATGTTTGGTGATACATACATACATACACACACAGAATAATGAACAATGACCCTACCTTATTCTTCCTTGCTTCGCTCTGAGGACTGACAGTCCTTAGCTTGAATTCCAGCATATTCCCTAGAACCCAGCTACCACTAATAGGACCGTCCACAGCTAAGCATGTTAAAATAGCATCTGCTTTGATTCTCTGCTTCTGAACTTCACCCACCTCCTGGAACTCACCTGCTTTTGCTCTTTCCCAATTGGTACTAAATTGCCTGACTTATGACAAGATTGCTGTATACCCTTGGCTATGCTTGGCTTACCAAACTGAACCTTCTCTCTCACTGTGTCTCCCCATCTCACCTCTCTTGGAAGGTCTGAGGCTTGTTCCTGTTGCTTCCTCCAGATGCCTCAACTTTCTGTATGTAACTGGCTAAACCTCCCTGACTTCTGAGACATGACTAAATGAACAATGAAATCAAGTCCAAAAAAAGGTTAAGGAAATTTAGCAGTGTCTCTTGAAGCTTTAACTGTTCACTTAGAGTTACATTATTTCTCTAAAGAGCTTCATAGAATTCCCAAATTCGAATATACCACAATGCATTCAACTATTTCCCTACTGACAGCCACTGTTCACAGTAAGTATCCTTGTGCAGATCCCTTGGAGACATTCACTGTGATGCCATTTACATAAAAAGAAAAAGATTCTGCACGTCTTCCATTGAACAGTCATGTACGTAGGTACATGAATGCACGGCTATGTCTGTTAATAGTAGCTGCATCTGGAGATCAGGGGTCATGTTCAAAGACAATTCTGCCTTCTCTATTTCGGTTTTATAATAAGGAAAATGCAAGTGTGTGTTACTTACAAGATTAAAGATGATTAGAAACACCAATGAAACAAATTTTAACCAAAAAAAAAAAGAAAGAAAGAATGTCCTTTTACCAAAATACCTTTCTCAGGGATAGTAGAAAGTGGTAATATGATTGGACTTTCTGTATTCCCATCGCTGGGTGGAGGTATGGAATGTTGCAAAAGGCAAGCTGTCAGGTAGCCCAGGGAGGAGGCCATCTGGGTAGTCCATTACCCAATTTAGCAACATGGTAACCCGTCCTCCTACAGTGCATTTTAATAACTTTAATTTTTACTTTGAACTTTGTCTCTTGCATCAGGGGAGTAGAGCCTAATAAATGGACACCTGTCTCAGCATTTCATCACAGATTTCTGGAACATAGCTGTATCTCTACAAAATCTATCCAGGACTTCCCAGAAAATTCCAGGCCTGGATTCTAGAATTGCATCACAGTGCAATGATTGGGTTCCACAGCTAAGTCAGTGGGATGTCATGGGGCTGTCATCTGGTATCCGGGTCATTGAGTTATATTAGAAAGGTGTGATAACAATGAAACAGTACACCCTGGTGTTTTTATTGGGCTTTTCTTTCTCAGGTGCTTCCTGACACCTCACATATCTTTGCAACATAGCAGTGTGATAATTTGGGGGCAGATATCACCATCCGGTTTTACTGAAGGTCTTTGCTCCAGCAGTGCTGGCCTTTCAATATCTTTGCCAAGTACCCCAGGGCCTTTGCACTTGCTATTTCTCTGCCTGGGAATGCTCTTTTCCTAATCCTCTGGTAGAATCCTTTTCATAGTCCCCAAATCATATTCTAGAGCAATCTTTTCTGACTGTGTAGGTACTCTTCCAGTTACTTTCTATTACACCACATCTTATATTCTTTACAGCACGTATTACTATCTGGAACTATGTGATTTATTTATTTGTTTATCTATTGTCTTCCTCTTCCCAGCTGAACGTAAAAAATTTTGTCATGTTCACTGCTAAATACCCAGCACAGCTCCAGATACTCTGTAGGCACTCAGGAATGTCTTTTGAATACATAAATAATTAATTTCCCAGAGATGAGGCTAGAACAGTGATTCTCAGTCCAGGCAGGCTCATTAGAATCATCTGGAGGGCTTTTAAAAAATACACTGCCCAGGGCCACCCTTCTTAGATGTCTATTTAACCATTTAACAGGCTGGCCTAGGCTTGGCATTTTTAAAAGTTGCCCAGGTGATTCTAATATGTGTCCACAACTGGGTATCCAAGGCTGATAGTCTTTTCAGACATTTCTGATGCAGTTACAATTCCCCAGGAGGAAGACTATGGTGATAAGGACAATAGTAGTCATAGGGATGGTGGTAAGATGTGGTTGGACTTGGGTGAAGATTTAAGATGTGCAGCTGAAACTGGCCAGGTGAAGATGTGCCCAACATCTGTTTATTAGCAGAACTGAGACAATGACCAACATTCTCTGATTAAAAATAGCAGAGCTCATCTGGGAACATGTTGCCTCTCACTTCTTGGCCGCTCCTTCCATGATATTCTAAAACACCCTACCGAAATCTGTGCACAGACTTTGACTACCCCCTCTCTGGGAATTTCGAATTGCATCTAAGTGGAAGTTCTGCTCAAAGGAAGAAGATCCTGGATATAAGCCTCCTCTCATAATTGTACTTGTCCTCTTCTTTTTCCTTCTGCTTCAATTCTCTTCCTCTCTCCATTTCTTTTCCCCTATAACCTTAGCACTGTTTATTTCCCCAGAACTCTCTAAAATGTTTCCTTAAATATTTGGAAGTTTTTAGTTTTTTAGTTCCAAAACTCAGAGAGTTCTCTGCATAGTGTTGTGGGTAATCTATGGATAAGAAAAAATTCTTCATCCAAGCATTCCATCTCATCCTCATGCAAAGAGGCCACACAGATTATAGTTTGCCATAAATCCCAGATGATATTCTTGTCTTCTCAGACAAGAAAAATGGGGAGAAAATTGGAGTGCAGGAACTTGACCCTTCTCCAGACTGTGGAAGTTGCAAAGTTCCTGGAAAAACAATAGACATCAAGGTCTTCTGGGCATTTGGGGAAGATGGGTCATATGAAATTTTGAGTTTTGGGAGCCTCTGAACAAATCTCCTCTTTGTCAATTAAACAATTGATTTATGAGGAGTGAAGTTGCCACGTGGTTTGGATACACCATGCTCTGGGGATGAAAAGAGAAGGAAATGTAATTTTGTTTGGAAGACCTTTTGGACTGTTGGCCATCTACTGCAGAGAATAAAATCTGGGTGCAGAAAGGATGAGGAGGGGGTGGGGCTGATGCAGAGTGGAAGGACAGATTGGACAGAACGCAGGGTTTGGTCCTGAGTGAAGCATTACATTGCTTGCAGCCATGGGATGGTTTGGGGGTCCCATTTCCTAGATTCCCTTAATGTTTCCTATTTTTCTGATGAGGTGATGAGGAAGCACAGGGTATGTTGGGTTCAGCCCTCTTAGCTCCAGGGGGAGCCTGTGTTTTGTGTCTTTGTATGTAGACATGTATGAAACTTAGCAGACCTGACACTTGTCTCTGCAGGGGAGTTCAGGGGAAAAGGCCAGGTGGGACATGGCATGGTTATTACAATGACCACACAGCACACACTGTCCTCCCTCAATTCAGCACTTCACATTCTCTTCACATTCTCCAGTGAAAAATTAGTGGAAAATGCTCATTTGTGTCAGGCTTTCCTCATGATTTAAATGTTGCATGCTTCACCCAGGACACCTGTGTTTGTTGAGCAATACTAGAGGAGGCCTTTGAGAGGTTTACAAAAGACCAGGCAGTGAAAGGGATGAGTAATGAAATGGAGGTTCCCCCTGGGGTTGAAGAGAGCATGTGGGAAGATGTTGTTGGGAGGAGGGGGTAGAAAAGAATGGGGTAGTAAGGAAAATTAACCTCTTTATTCATCCATTCAGCAATGTGATAGCTATTTCTTGGGCATCTTTATGCCAAAGTACTTTCCTAAGCCTGGTTGATATAGCAAAGTGAATCAGAGAGGCTTTGCCTTTCTCATATTTGCTTAACTTTACCCTACTTCTCTTCTGTGGACACTTTCCTGACTCCTGGATGAAGGTATTGCTCTCTTCTCGATTCCTCAGTAGCCCTTTATGCAGACTTCTCTTCTGGCGCTTACTACATTTGTTATATTCTAATTTTCTGTGTTCACATCCACCTGCCTCACGAGGCTCTGAGCTCTGCAAATAGGGATCATGTCATAGTCATCCTTGACACTCATGCATATGGAAGGTGCTCAGTAAAGGGTCATTAAATGGACTTGAATTAATATTTAACTTGGACATGTAGACTGCTCTTCACATATTTATAAATATGATGTTGTTGTGGATTTAATTTCTTAATCTGTTCCAGGAACTGAGGAGACAGGTTTGAAAGTGATATGTTGAGATCCATGGATTTCCTATTTTGTTCTTCAGAGAATCAACAGTGTCAGAACTATCCCATGGAGAATTGGTGAGTGGCCTAAAACTAGTGGTCATTATTTAGACATAGTTGATACAGTTACTTTTTTAAAACAGTGTGGTCCTTTCCTAACTCATTGTTCTCTCTGTTATTGTTCAAAACCAAGCCCTCAACATGTGCCACATCCATGAAGTACTCATCCGTAATGACAGTGATAATAAACAATATTTATGGAGTTCTTCCATGTGTCAAGGTTTATTTTAAGTGTTTTGTATGTTTTTGCTTCATTTATTCATCATGAAATCCCATGAGGCTAATACTACAATTGTTCTCATTCTAAAATAAAGAACCTGAGACATAAAAAGGTTAACTTGCTTAAGGTCACATAGCTTATGAGTGGGATAGAAGCAAGATTCTTGCCAGGGACTGGGCTCTTAATTTCTTTGTTATATTGTCTCCCCTCTTTGACTACTGATCCTGTAGGAAGTTTATGCACAAGAAGGGATAAACATGTGTCACCTCTTGTGTTGAGGATCTGTTAACAGAGGCATTTCTTGAACTGATTGCCCTTGCTGAATCTTCAAGACTGGGTATCACCCCCTCTGAGAACTCGATCTTTTCCAGACTGAGCCAGATATTGCTTTCTGTATTTCTACAAAACCTACTGCTCTTCTTTTTCATATGGCATCAATTATAATTGTCTAATTTCTTGTTTGTTTCCCCCCTGAGCCTGTACATTAAGGACAAAAATTTTCATCTCTCAGTGCCTAGACCTGTTGCTCAAGAAATATTTGTTTAATTAATTAAGAAAAAATTGCAATTTACTTCCAACTTCTCAAGAGCATTTTAATAAGACTGCTTAATGCTATACTTATTAGCAATGCTTATTGCATCCACTGATTTGTTCATTCTTTCAATAGATATTTATTGAGGGAGGGCCTGTCTGTGTAAGCATTCTTCTGGGGGCTGAGGTGAGAAAACATACATGGTTCCTGTTTTATAAGAGGCTTGCAATCTACTGTGTGGGTGTAGACATTAATTAGAATTGTCTAAGCACAATTTGGGATATTGCTATGGGAGAAAGAGAAAGGGTGCTATATGAAAACATAAAACTGAACAGAAGAATCCCTGAATCTCAGAGAAAACCCATAATCCTACTAAAGGTTCAAGTAGAGCATCCTTTGACTCCTTAGGATAAACCCTTGAGTCAATATCCACTGATGATGGTGAGCCAGTTAAATGCAAATTTGGAAAGTTTGAACAAGTCGGTAAGTTATTTTTTAAACAGTCTCAGAATCATTGAGTTAAAGAGCCCCAGCAATCATTGAATCCAACTTCACATACACTAGAAAAGCTTACTTGGAATTAAGGTTCCAGGTAAATTGATTGTGCAAGGATAATGAGAATCAGTCCCAGTCTAGGAGGATTTGCTCTGTGTCCCAGTACTGTTCCTGGTAACAGAGACCAGTGTCTACCTTGAAAATTTACAAGACATTTAGGGAGTTATCTTGATAAGCTCAGGTAATTTTACACAGAATCCAGAGCAAATTATCCCAAACCAAGTCTGAATTTTGCCAGGGATTTATTCCAATTTTGTCTTGGTGCTACCCTCTGGTGAGTAAAACCAGAGAGCAGAGATCGAACTTCTAATCCTGGAGAATATACTGATAGAGTGAGTTTTGTTTGATTTAGAGGAGGGATCATAAGATATTATTAAAACAACTTGAACATCTGGTTTGGGGATAAAGTCATTTTATTGTGCAGCTGCCAAGCCACAGAGCCAAGCTTACCAAGAAAGCCTCCCTCTCTCCAGCCTTCGGTAAAGTCTAATACCCAACTATAATAATATGCACCCTCCAACACAAATGAAGAGTAAAGGAGAGCAGAGTGAGGTCTTCAAAACTCAAGGAAAATTCACCTGGTAGTCGGAAAATCAGAGCCATACAGAGTAGCTACACTCCTTTTTGAATCTTTTCTCAACATAACTGCTACCTATTCAAACTCTCAATGAGAACATCCAGAAAGGAAACAATATCCACAAGAAGTATTCATTGAATCCTATCCTAGTAAAATTCCTCCTCCCACCACATTTATCCTCTTCTCCACGAAGTTGAAAATTGATGTTCAGTCTTAGAGAAAATAAAAATCAGAGTTGGTAAGGACCCTTGGGGTATACATGGAATGGAGCTCTTCTCTCTACATATCTAGTGCTGGTGAAGTCCTTTTTTGCTGCTGCTCTATTGCTCTGGACATGCCCTTAAGTTACTTAATCTCATTCATCCATTCAAAAAATATTAATGAGCACCTATTAGGTAACAGGCTCTGTGTCAGGCACTAAACTTTATGATATGATGGTATTTATATTTAGGCAACTAAGATGCAGTTAAACAAACACATACATAAAATGACTGCTAGTTGCAAAAGAGCTATGAAAGAAACAAAGCACTGGGAATATAAACACCTGGTCCTCCCATTTCCTCCATTCACACCCAGGGCTGACCTTTCAGTCAATCGTGACAGCCTGTCCCACATTCCAGACAGTTGTACCAATTGACCAAATTGGCAAACAAATTAAAGTCTATCTCCTGCCCCCGAGCCTGGGTTCTCAGACAAGGACAATAAAATCCCTAAATAGGATGTACCTATGTCATATGTGTCTACTCACAGTATCAGAAAGTTGGAAAACAGACTAGAGATCTGTTTTTGCTCAATCCCTTTGTTTTTGCAGTGGCCCAGAGTGGAGCAGTGATTTGCCACAATCTCTCAGGTCACCAGCGGCAAGGCCCTGCTTGGAACCCAAGTCTCATGAATCCAATTCCAAGACCTCCACCTCTTGCCTTCAATGAAGACTGTAGTATTTAGGTCTTATCCCATTCGACCATCTCTCCATTCACTAATTGTTCTTTCATAACTTGAAGAACCCAGAAGAGGGAGGAAGGGAAATATACAAAGTTTAGGAGTCAAGTAATTTTTCTGGTTGGCAAGATGAATCAATGAGAAGTAGATTGTAGAGGCTTAAAAAGGAAAAGCATATCAGAACCCAGCAAATGAACAGGGATTAGGTTCTTTCTGTCTTAACTATTTCAGAATTTCCAGAATGTGGATAAATTATCCTCCTTTTGAGTCCTCAAGCTGTCTTTTCAGGGGTGGGGATTTGGAAAGAAGGGAAGGGTGGAATGAGTGAGATGTGGAGGCAGGACTGGACTTTCTTTTTTATATTTGCTAAATGTTCTTGCATTGACTATCTACTTAATGCAAATGCTGAGAATAATCCACTATACTCTAAACCAATGACACCAGTTTTTGCATCTGATAGCAGTTTGCCAGAGGAAGTCAACTATAAACAGGTTTTTAGTCTGACAATCCAAGACTCCTCACAGAATTGACTCAGCGGTTATTTCGTCCAAGGTACATAGAACAAGTTTGCTAAGTCTGGGTCATTCTGATAAATTCTTGAAAACAGGGACCCCAGACTGCAAGGGGAGAACATCAAAGATCTCCTGGGGCTGTAACTAAGAGCTGGCAACTGGCCTATGTCCTCACTTCACTCCAACCCTGGGCCCGAAGCAAGAGGAAGCTTACTAGGCAGGAGTCCTCCTCTGCCTTCTTGAAGGCATCTGCTTAGCTGTGGTTCCCTTGAAGAAATAGAGCCTCTCAATTTGAAAAAAATCCCAGTGGATCATCTAGTCCAGCCCTTTCTCCAGGGAGGTAAATTAATATTGTCATTAACAAGACTATACTACAGGCTTTCATGTGGAGAGAGAAGGGATTAGAAAACGGTGAGTTAAGCAGTCCCCAGAGAACCTCATGGAAACAGGAGGTGACTCCCTGCCTCTGGTGGAAAAAAAAAAAAGGATTTAATAAGATAGTAGCCCTCAAACATTTGCATGTGCCAGAATCACCTGGAGGGCTATTAAAACATAAATCACTGGACCTCACCTCAGAGTCTCTGATTCTAGTAGGTCTGGGACTTGAGAATTTCTAAGAAGTTTTCAGGTGATCCCGATGCTTCTGGTCCAGGAACCATGCTTGGGGAACTTTTGTAATAGGCAAAAAGGAAAAAGAAGATAGCAACTACCCAAAGTCATCCAGTTCCCTCACCTTCTGGAGGCCTCAGAGAGGGAAGTGTAAGAGCAGGCATTCTTCACAGTTAGATGAACATTAGTCTTTTCTGTCCACTAAATGTCATATTTGAAATTAGTGAGGAAGGGAGGCCTGTGCCAGCTGGTATAGGTCACAAATATAACTCCCCGGGGCGCCTGGGTGGCACAGCGGTTAAGCGTCTGCCTTCGGCTCAGGGCGTGATCCCAGTGTTATGGGATCGAGCCCCACATCAGGCTCTTCCGCTATGAGCCTGCCTCTTCCTCTCCCACTCCCCCTGCTTGTGTTCCCTCTCTCGCTGGCTGTCTCTATCTCTGTCGAATAAATAAATAAAATCTTAAAAAAAACAAAAACAAATATAACTCCCCGGGGGAATCCACTTAAGAAAAACATAAAAAGATAAAGCTGGGTGCTACATGCAGTTGATGTGGCTAAGCTCTAGAAAGAGTGACAGGACTTCCTTGGGTCTGATAATCTGGTGAACTGGGGTGTGCATTGGGCAAGCAGGAAAGACAACAAGACCAATTGCTCCTTCATGGTATCACCAAGTGTATGATAGGTTGTAAATTATAAGTTCTTTTGTCTTTCCAGTTATGTTAACTTTTATTCATATTTAGCAAATCCCGTGATGTGGGAGAAAAAGCCCCAGACCAGGAGTTGGCAGGGCCCAAGCTTGGCTCTACCTTGGTTAGTTTTGTGATATGGGCAGACCACTTCAGCTATTTGCATCTTAGCTGCTTCATCTGCGGAAATCACATTATTTACCCTATAATTCTGCTGAACTCTCTAAGGGTCCAATGAGATCAGGTGTAAAGGCACTTTACAAGAATATAAAGTGTTATATGGGGCACCTGGGTGGTTCAGTCGGTTAAGCATCTGCCTTCAGCTCAGGTCATGATCCTGGGGTCCTGGGATCAAGCCTCTGGTCAGATTCCCTGCTTGGTGGGGAGTCTGCTTCTCCCTCTTGCTCTGCCTCTCCCCTCAGCTTGTGCTCTCTCTGTCTCTCTCTTTCTCAAATAAACAAATAAATAAAATCTTTTTTAAAAAAGAATATAAAGTATAATAGAAAGGGAAGAAATCATTCATTGATTCATTGATTCAGTCAACAAAGTTGTATTGGGTGTCAACCACATGCTAGGCTCTGTTGGTAACCCAAGGAACAAAATAAACAAGGTTCTTGCTCTCTATGGGGAAAAAAGGAAAATATTGGAAATAACAGAATATAAAGTATTATAGAAAGGAAAGAAATCATTCATTCATTCATCCATTCACTCATTCAACAAAGTTGTACTGGGTGTCAACCATATGTTGGGCTTTGTTGGTATCCCAAGGAACAAAATAAACAAGGTTCTTGCTCTCTGTGGGGAAAAGAGGAAATAACAGGCTTTCTTTTCAGGCAATTTTTTTCTCACTCTCTCCCCTCCTGACCTTGACACTACTGAGAAAACTTTTAATGGGATGAACAGAGAGTTAATAGATGCAGCTTTAAAGGTTTCTTGGGAGTCCTTGGGTGCCCTTGCATGCCCTCTCCAGAATACTATGTACTCTCATGTCTAAGCACCAGTGACACATGAAGGAAAGTAGTCAGAGAGCCAGCAAGAAGGGTGGAAAAGGCCTTGCAGTAGGGTCACTGGGTCCCAATCCTTATACTCAATGGACAGCCTTGGGTGAGGTATTTAAAGCCTCTATGGTTCCATTTTTATCTGTCCCAAGGAGATAAGCTGGGGCTAAGATTCAACAGTACTAGTTGTCTAAACATTGACATACTTCTGTACCAGTTGATATAAGTTTATGCCACTCAAGTGTCCCCCATTTCTGCTAATCTGTGCATCCAGGCCCCACCCAGTCCTGGGACCCCTGGATGTTTCCCTACTCCAGCACCTAGGAGGTAATGCTTGGCACAGTGGGTACCTCTGATGCTGGCTCCAGTGCAACTTCCATATCACTTCTGATTGGTTGGCAGCTGAATGAAATCTACTGGTAAATATATTTTTATAAAAATTTTTTATTGTGTTATGTTAGTCACCATACAGTACATCCTTAATGTTTGATGTAGTGTTCCATGATCCATTATTTGCATATAACACCCAGTGATCCATGCAATACGTGCCCTCCTTAATACCCATCACCGTCCTATCCCAGTCCCCCACTCCTCCTCCCCTCTGAAGTCCTCGGTTTGTTTCCCAGAGTCCATGGTCTCTCGTGGTTCATTCCCCCTTCTGTTTACCCCCCCTTCATTCTTCTCTTCCTTGACCATTGCTTGGATATCGTACAGTATTTGTGATGATCACACACTGATCTCAATAAATGAATGTCTCTATTGCTACTATAAGTGGATACTCAGTACAGTTTTGCTTCCTCCCAGACAAAAGCAGATATCGTAGTTATGAAGGATGGACAGAGGTGAGCAGAAAGGAAAGAAGGCAAGAAGTTGGTTGAAAAAAAGCAGAGAGCAAAAATATTATGGGAGACACACTTCTTTCTGGACCTGGGATGTGCTTAGCAAGTGCCTTCTTAGAGTCCAAAGAGTCCTGTTAAAGGGCTTGGAGTCCCTTGAATGGAGCACAAAGTGTTATTGTTATATAATAACAGCTCTTGCCCACATTGCTAGCTTATTCCATTCTAATCTCCTCGTCACGGGGGAGACAAGAGTCCGAGCTTTTCTCCCTTGCACAGCCCTGCAACCTGCTCCTGGGAGAATAGTTTCCTTGTTTCCCTGGGGCTCCCCTTAGATTTGACCTTCTTGGCAGACCTGCCAAAAGGTATCAGAGTCACCAGGCACACCCCAGAACATTGATATGTTTGGAATTTAATCAAATGCCCCACAAAATGGGACTATTTATTTTATCCTTGGAAGTGCTCACTTTAAAAATATTTAAAAGTGATCAAAATGCAAATTATTAGGATTCTGCTCTTCACAATGAGCTCTTTAGGATTTACGTATTTTGATATACACCTCACACTTCCCAAGAAGGGAGGTCTGGCATTTCCCCGATTCCGACGCGTTAGTTCACTGAAGGGTAAAAAGATGGTGGGTGTGCAATCCTGTTTTTCAGTGGTACTTTTTTGCCTTGTTTCTTGGCCTCTCTTTTCTTTCAGGAGGGGCCTAGAAAAGCCTCTCACAGGAGTCTCAGGTGGCATGGTTTCACTGCCCGGAATTACCAAGCTATGAGTTCCAACCCTGTGGCTTTGGAGGCAAGGGGTAGGCAGTCACAGGTCTGAAAGTCAAAGCTCACAGGAGGCCAACAGTCCAGGAACCAAGAGAGAAAGAAATCTACTGCTGCTTAGCAGTCCTTTAACTCCCCACTTTTTACTCCCACAGTGCCCCCTGACCCCACCCTAGTGGCTGCATTAAAACCTCTTTATGAGTCTCAATCCTCAGACCCACCCTTCTCACCTGACTCTCAAAAAAGCCCCAGGCTCACCCACTGAATTAAGATCTGTGGTTCCCACTCACCGCTACGCTCTACCTCTAAGCTTTGTTCCTTTGTCCCTTTGTTGATAGCACTCTCTCTTCTTTTCCTTTGCCCTCAGAGGAAGGGTTTGTCCTCCTCACCAAACCGAATGCCCCCCCTTAGGGCTGATGATCAAATGTAAACACCCCCCCCACCACCATGATCTTATCTCTTGGTTAATCTCTCCATTTGGGGGCCACTTCATCCTTTCTAACAGTTATCTTTCCCCATGTTGTAAGAAAGTCCTTAACCAACATGTCAAATCATCAAACACGTCTTTCTCCTCCCTGTCCTCGTGGGCATTGTTGAACTAGTGCCTCCACTGACTGGCTCCACTTTCTCAGCCCTTTCATTCCTTATTCCTTATACCCTTGCAAGCTGACTTCTGCTGGAGCGATGTTATTGAAAGCCTTACAAGAGTTGGTGAAGTAACTATTTCACCTTTGACTCTCAAACATTAAAGTCAGCTGTTTTTCTTTTTTTCTTTCTCCATCTCAGCCTCACCCTTCCCCCCTCCAGGGCATACGACCCTGTTGACATCCCCTTTCTTGTTAAAACACTCCCTGTACACTCTGGTGGTAGTTCTACTCTTGCAGCAACGAAGTTTTCTCATTTCCTAAATGGCTTCTCCTTGGCTGACAAAGAAAAGCATTCCCAGGATTCCTAACCTCTACTCCCATTCTTTTGCACCATCCCTCCCCTCCCTTCTCCTCTTCCCTCCCTTCCCTGCCCCACCCCACTCCACCCCTTTTCTCTCTCAGCAGGGTCAGCCACTGCTATGGACTCAGTGACTGACACTTATCTGTAGAATCAATTCCCAAATCCTTTCCTCCAGAAAACTCAATTGCCTCCTGGGTTCCAGACCCATAATTCTAAGAATCTGCTGGATGTCTCCTTTTATGTGTCCTGCTGGCATCTCAGCACAGAGTTTTCAATACCTAAACCATCCTGTTCTCCTCGAAACCTACTCAACCTTCTGCTTCTTTATTTTTGTAAACAGTGCGAATATTACCTTAGTCATGCAAACTAAAAATATTTGACTCTTTGCTCTGCCTCACTCTGTTTATTTAACTCACTTTTTATGTTCTGTTGTTTCCTGAATTGTATCTTGGCCTCTCTCCCTCCTTTCTGTTGCAATTGTTATCACCCAAGTTTACGCATTCTCTTCCTCATAAGGACTGCTGCGGTAATCTCTCGGGTGGTTGTGTCCTTGACTTTGTGTTCTTTTCTATTTGTCTTACATACGTCAATCTTCCTGAAGCCCACTTCCAATGAAAGTCTTTCATCATTCCACCTCTCTGCTCAATTAAATTTGTATTCTTAAAAATGTTATTCAAGGCTTTCCATATGTTGGTCCTAAAAGATTTTTTCGAGCTTAATTCTCAATACTGTCCTATAATTAACCTATTTTCTAGTCAAACCAGATGGCATTTCCTAGTTATGCCCAATGATTTCCAATTTTTGTCTTTTTGTCCCTACTCTTTCTTTTGCTTAATACCCCCAAAAGTACTTTTGTTCAAATGCTGTAGAACCTATCACTTCTCTGAATCCTTGCACAACTTAGTTTGAGCTTCCTTGTTTTGAGCTGACCTTTGTCAGCTTAAGAGTACCTGTTTTGAGAGCTTGGCCTCACTTCTTCTTTCCTTTCCAGTTTGTAAGACCTTTGTGGGAAAAGAGTATATCGTAGACATCTTTAGAATCTCATACAGTACCTGGGCTAGTACCTTTTACATAGTTGGCCCAATGTATATTTGTTGAATGTTGAATTAAAAAAAATTATATTCTTAGAAACTTTATAATTAATTTCTTGTATTTTGTTTTGGAAAGATCTTAACATTTTTCTTCTATTTATTTTTTATTTTAATTATTAACTGGAAAATACTAGAAACTATGCCACATAAACATTTTCACAACAAACTCATTTCTGCTCAAAGATTACTACTCTTACCAACATTTTTAGAGTGATCATAAATTCCTATTTAAATAATTTAGACCTACTGGTCTTTGCATATTACCTCATGATCCTATACATCCAGAGGAAAAAATTAAACTTAGTCAACTACCTGGATATTGGCCCTCCAAATTAAAAAATAATAATAATAACTGGAAAATACCCTTAATAACTAACAACAACAACAACAACAAAAAGAATTGGTTATTGAGTGCAGGGACCATGCGTTAGTACCTTGTTTATTTCTCCCACAGGATTAAATCCAGTTCTGAGCACATAGTGAATGACCAGTTCTCATCGATCAATTATAGACAGTTGATTTACTTCTAAGAGACTCTTTCGGAAACTTTCCTTGATCCCTCAATCCAAGTGAAAGCTGACATGTGTAGACCAAACCTGTGTCTAGAGCCATATATTGTCTGAGAACTAACCAGACAAAATGTTGTCAAATAAGTGGTTGTTGACAAAATTCAAGCTTTGTTAAATGAGAATAAAAAGTAGTTGGCAGATGGGATCCAAGTCTTTTTCAAAGCATTGTTTTTTACTGTGTGTGTGTGTGTGTGTGTGTGTTTCCAGATGCACTTGTATGTTTTTCCCTGCCTGCAGAGTGGAAACAAGCAGTCCTATCTTACTTGGGGCAATTGGAGCCCTCTTCAACAGGTAAACTCCTCTAGCCATCTCAGACCATTTCTGTGCTACAGGCAAAGTTTTCTTCTTCCCAAACTTTATTTTGAAGCAAATTCAAGGAAATTCAAAACAGCAGAGTTGGGTAGAAAAAATAAGTCTTTTGTTCAGCATGTACAGTTTGAATCGTGTCAGGAAATATTGCTACTTCCATTTCATTACACTTTACTTTGGAGGAACTTTTTTTTTTTTTTAACAAAGTCAGGAGAACTCTAAGTCAGGAGGCTGTCCATAGCTGAGCCTCACGGACAGATGGCCGGCTCAAACACATAACAAAGGGTCTGTTGTGATGTTGCCAATTCTATTTCATGAAATCTTTTTTGGTATAAACTGGAGAAAGCACTTTGTTCAGTTAAAGATTTTTTTTTTTCAGCCAGTTGTCTTTGCCAAGGTCAATGTTTCTATTACATGGGGGAAGTATACACTCCCTCTGGTGGCTGATTTAACACATTTGTCTTTACCAAAACACCCATGGATCTCAGTACCTTGAGTGTCCTAGTGTGATGTGCATTCATCGAACAAATATTAATTGAGTTCTTATTATATGTCAGGCAATGTACAAAGGTAACTAGAGTTGGAAAACCCAGGGTCTTGCTCTGGGTCTGCTACATACTAACCACTGGGCCTGATCACCAGGCAGGCGCCTAAACTCCTTGCCCTTCATTTTCTTTTTTTTTTTTTTAAAGATTTTATTTATTTATTTGACAGAGATAGAGACAGCCAGTGAGAGAGGGAACACAAGCAGGGGGAGTGGGAGAGGAAGAAGCAGGCTCATAGCAGAGGAGCCCGATGTGGGGCTCGATCCCATAACGCCGGGATCATGCCCTGAGCCGAAGGCAGACGCTTAACCGCTGTGCCACCCAGGCGCCCCTGTCCTTCATTTTCTTAATAAAGAAGTGTATATCTTCACTGCTTACCTCCAAGCATAGTATCCAAGATCAAAAAAGATGAAATAACAGCACGAAGGATCATGTGTTGTAAATTAGATGAAGTCACTTTAATGCTAAAAATAATTCAATCTCTTTTTCTTGCCCTTGGAATAAAATCCAACCATATTTCATGGATTCATGGATTCAGTATAATCTAGACTCCGCATCTTTACCAATTTCATCTCACACCATTCATCTGCTGGAGAATCTCATGCCTCCATACTGGCCAAACTTCCATTTCCTTGAAGGTGTGATTTCTCCCTCAAGACCTTCATATGTACTTCCTCCTTTTCCTGGTAAGCTCTTTCTCCCACTCTTCACCTGCCTTTTATTCATCCTCATTTGGAACACACTTTCTCAGAAATTCTTCTGCCAATCACCAACTCTAAAAATGGTTCCCTTTATTATGTTCTTTCATAGAAGCTATTTCCCTTCATTTATCCCATATAGAAATGTATTTGTTTATTTTATTTTTTTACTTTACGTATTTTTTCACTCTGCACTAGAATGAAAGCTTCGTGAGCACAGGTACCATGACTGTATAATTCATTAATATATACCCCACACCTGTAAATAGCATCAATTAGAATTTTGAGACTGTCTGGATGAATGAATCTTGTGGAGTGTTAAGGGAAATGTGAATTCATTATTATCTAAAAATAAAATAATATATAATATCTAAGGAAAAAGGAGGAAATGCAGTTTGAGAAAGAAGAGGTTGGTGTGCTTGACAAGTATTATTGGGATATGGGCTTTAAAAATTATTTTAGTTATGTACTCAATCATGTTAATATCGTATATTTCATGACCGTGTAATTAAATAGAATTATATAATTTTATATCTAAACTATTTGGAAATGATAAAACTTCCATCCAGAGATGTGAAGTGATGTATCTAAAGTCACACCGGACAGATACAGGACTAGAACGTGTGCCTCTGATTCAGTTCTTCTCACTACCTCGTGTATATTCACATTCACTGTTATTACTATAAGATCTCATTTTTTTTTTTAGTTTAGAAACAATTTTTTTAAGTCGATTTATTTATTTAAGTAATATGGGGCTCAAACCCACTACCCCAAATCAAGAGCCACATGCTTTTCTGATTGAGCCAGCCAGGAGTGCCAAGACCTCATTTCTTAGTTTGGTAGGTTTACTGAACTGCTGTGTTAATTCCAGACTAAAGCAACTATAAACAAATTGCTTAATACTTCTCAGGCATCTTTCATCCCAGTGTCCTGGAATTAAATAGACGTGTATCTCTGTTCAAGTTCTTTCCTCCTTCCTTCTCTCCTTCCTTCTGTCTTTCCTTTTTTACTTTTCCCCTACTGAGGGCATTTTGTCATCCTTGTGTTCAGAGGGTATTTTCCTTCTGGAAATGCATGCTCTTCAGTTCTGGGACATTTTCTTGAATTATTTCTTTGATCATTTCTTATTCTCCATTCCCATTGTTTTATTTTTCTACAATTCTGCTTTCCCTTCAGACTGTTTAATTTTTCATTTCTGCTATCATCACATTAATGATAACTCTTTATAATGTTCTTTGACTATTTCTTTTTAAAACAAACTGATCTTGTTTCAAAGGTACAATATCTTTTCTTAACTTCCTAAGAAAATAAATGGCACTATTTCTGAAGGTTGTTTTTTTCTTTGCATTCTTTGGTCTTTAGTCTATGTTCCTTTTTTCCCATTAGTATGTGTTAGTCACTGTCTTTCATGTTGAGGCTTTCCTCAAATGTTTGGTGATTCTTGGATGTCCATTCTTATGTAAGAGAGGATAAAGTTGCCAGATAAGTTAAGACTCAGTTAAATTTGAATTTTATGAAACAATGAATACATTTTTAACATAAATATGTCACAAATATTATATTTGTATTTTCTAAATTTGGCTATCTTAAATGAGGAGCGCAAAGCAGCTGAAGAAAACTCTGTGTGCAAGGGCGGAGCTCATTGACTCCTGGGTGTCACCAAGGTGATGTGGCTGAACCATTTCATTAGGGGACGCCTGAGCATTTGTATCTTTAGGTCTTCACTGCAGGGCTGGTCAGAGTCCCAGACCCAAATCATTCAGTCTTCAGCCTAGGGACTGAAAGCATGGTTGTTAGTGTTCTGGGAGCTGAGGTGGGACAGGACGTTGCTGTGTTCGTCATTCAGAATTCGTACTTTCAAGGAATCTCTTTGTTTTCAATAGAATATCTCTGTCTTCAGTAATGGCTGTCATCCCTCTGTCTAAGATTTTTCTGATACAGCCTCTCTGGAGAATAAGTCTTCAGTCTTCTGCCAGGAGTGGGAGGAGGCTTCTTCCCAAATAGACTATCAGAAAATCCTGTATCATCTTCAGCTGCATCCCCACTTTCAGAGGTGCTTCTTGCTGCCAATTTCTGAACCTTTTAGGGGTTTTGCAGCACAAATCAGGGTTGCTTCTGGGCTTCGCCCCCCCCCCCCACCCGCAACTTAAATTTCAGCTTCATGGTTCTGCTAAGCCAGTTACCACTCAACCATCTGCTTTCTGTCTTCTGAAATGTTGTTGTTGTTGTTTTCTTTCTTACTCTTTTTGTCCTTATGGGTTAATGTCTTTCAAATCAATCTCTTTACTGTCTTTTTAGTGGGTTTTGGAGATGGGGTATAATGTAAAGCATATGTTAATCTGCCATCTCTAACTAGAAGCACAGCCATGAATTTTCAAAGTGACTCCAGAAGAGTCATTTAATTGCTTTTCTCTCAATTTTCTCTTTTGTAAAATGAGAAGACTAGGAGGGAGGGTTGTTGATGGACCCCACACAATATTTTATGGTTGTGTAATCTTCCACATTATCATTTTTAACTGAGTCCATCAGGTTACAACTTCCTAAGCCTTCAAAACAAATTCTGTGTTCAGTCTTATAAGGAAGACAAAGACACAGTCTACTTTTTCAATTATATTGAGCCTCTCTGCTCTGCCACTTGTCATCATGGGACCTTGAGCAAGGACTTCTCTAAAATTTATTTCTCCTAACATGGAGACGTTAATATCAACTTCTCTCATGGGGCTGCTGAGATTAGCAGATGAGTGAATGCATAAGAGAGTGCTTCACATCTGGAAATTTGTTAATGCAAATATTAGTTAATGTTGTTAATTTTTGGATTAGGCATCTTCTCAGAACAATAATGCCTGGCTTTTTAAAAGTCTTCTGGTTGAAGAATTGTAGTATTTACTTTTAATTGCCCGGAATACTATGATTAGTGCAATTAGTTCCTGCAGGTTGCCAGTGAATCTGTTCCTATCAGACATGAATACTATTAATGCTGCTAATAAGGGTCATTCCTAATTGAAAACTATTAATGTGTCAGATAATCCACTAAGTGCTTTATATACATCATCTGTAATGTTTCCAACCATCCCGCAGGGCAAGTTCCATTGAACCCATTTTACAGATAGGGAAATTGAGGCTCGTGGAAGTTAAGCGGCTTGGCCAAGCTCATTCATTCAGTAAGTGGTAAGGTCTATCTGGCAGGTCTATCTGGCACCAAAATTTATGTATATTCTTTTCCTTATGCCACAGTGCCTTCTTAACTCTTTAAAACCCACTAATATCTCTTAAAACATTGAGGCCAGAATGTGAACAAGCTAAGTACGGTAGCCATAATCAGGCTCCTGCTAGTCTCAATTCCGACATCCCTACAATGGATTCTGAATTCCAGCCATAAGAATCTATTGGTTATGCTTTCTCATGTCCACTACTTTTGGTCCTGCTATTTCTCTCCTTAAAATATCATCTCCTTCTCTCTGTTCAGTGACTGTTTATCCACCCAGAGGGGCTCCATCGGGGTCTAACCTCTTTGTGAGTCTTTCCTTTACTTCTCCAAGCAAAATTAATTTCTCTCTTCTCTATGTTCTGTGAGCGTTTTAATTTGTATCCTATAAAATTGCCTCTTTTTAACCATTTTTGATCTACAAAAATTACAACTTTATATCATTTAACCAAATATCTCCTTATCCCATTATATTATAGCTGGGGACAGGATGTGTCTGTTCTCCCCTGCCCTACCCGTGAAACTTTAAGTCTATGACAGTTAACCATAGTAAAAGCTAACCTTCTGAGGCCTTACTAAGGACCAGGATTGTTCTACACACTTGACATGAAATTAGTCTTTTAATCCTCAGAGCAACCCTACGAAAGTCATATATGTATATATGAGGAAACTGAGGCCCACAGAAGCTAAATAACTTGCTCAAACTCTCAAAACGTGGTAGAGCTTGGATTTGAGCCCAAGCAATCTGGCTTTAAAATCCACTGTGTGTGTGTGCATGTGTGTGTGGAAGCCGCGGGGGGAAGTTATAAAATACATAGTCTACCACTTCTCTAAAAGCCTTTCTTTACTATTCTGTGCGTTATGTTTTGTTTACTAATATATTCCCTGGACCTAGTACAAGACTAGGTGCCTAGTAGATGCTCAGTAAAGAGATAAATGAATGAATTTGGTATCAGTCATGTTTATTCAGCACCTACCCTGTGCTCCTAGGTATTATGGTACTAAACGCCAAGAAAACTAAGGCCCAGCTCCAGCCCTTGTGGAGATCACAGACCTACAGGGGACCATGGCAAGCAGCACAGCAGTTATATTGGAAAGTGACTGCTAGATTAGAAATGAGCATTAGGAGAGGTATAAAAGGGCTCCTGAGCACCTGGTAGGGAGGAAGAGGTGGTACAGGAAGCAGCTGAGTCCTGGGGGGAGGGTAAGGGTAGAATTATCCAGGCAGGAGAAGCAGGTTATGCAAAGGTCCTGAATGGGGGTCAGGTGGCGGGTAGGTACAAAGAAGGCATTGGGTGTTCAGAGCAGAGCAGAGAAGGGCTGGGGCTGTGGGACCAAGGGCTTGGATTTGACCCCTAGTTTAATTAATTACTGCTTTTGTGATGTTAGGTAGATTTCTTAATCTTCTTGTGTTTTAATTACTTTTTTTATAAAATGGGTATAACAACAGTACCCACCTGGTGGGGTTGGAAGGAAGATTATCTGAGGTAATACTTTTTTTTAAAAATTTTATTTATTTATTTGGGATAGAGGGAGAGAGCGAGAGAGAGCACAAGCAGGGGGAGCAGCAGCAGCGGAAGAGGGAGAAGCAGGCTCTCCACTGTGCGGGGAGCCTGGCGCAGGGCTCGATCCCAGAACCCTGGAATCATGACCTGAGCAGAAGGCAGACACTTAACTGACTGAGTCACCCAGGCACCCCTGAGACAATACTTTTAAAGTACTTAGAATAGTGTCTGTCTGGGTTAGGGAAAATGCTCAAAAACTGTTCTTACATAATTAATTTTCCTGTATGTAGAGTTAATGAAAGAAAATACTTGCTTCAAGAGAGTTACAAGTTTATGATTTTAGAGCCTCTCAATGGGTTTTCATAATTATAAAATAATTAGAATAATAGCCATCACTTAAATATTGTGTGCCTAATATGTATCCTGTAGCATTCTCTCCTCAAAACAACCTTGAGAAGAACACGTTAATGTCTCCATTTCACATGAGTGCATTGAGGCTCAGAAAGGTTAAATAACATCCCCACACTCGAAGAAGGAGAGACAGGTTTTAAACTAGGCATTTGCCTCCAGAGTCCTCGAGCTGAGTCACCATGATAGAATGCCTCCGGTTTTTAAGTTTTAAAATGAAAATGAGATGTGTTGGGTCCTAGGTCATTCTTGGTTTAATGGGGCTATTTGAAAACACAATATAATATAAGTGAATGAATAAATATTTGTATGTCAAATTCTTGGTTTCCATCTCTTCAAGCTTCTTCCAATGGATAGATGTCGCCCCAATCCCCTTAAGGACAATCAGTAAGTAAAACCTTGCATAGACCTAAAAGTGATCCCCTTGTGGCCAAATGTTCAAGAAATAGTGAGGTTTGCCCCTTCTTCATTCTTCATCCTCTCTTTTAAAATTTTAACCCAAACCCAAGATTTCATTTAAGGTTTTAGACTGAAGTCTTCAAAAGAAAATATTTTTGACGAATTTAAGAACTTATATAGATGAAAGAGTTAAGGGCAAGGCTCTGCTTTGGAAACTTGTGAACTTGGGAAAGTTATTTAACTTCTCTGTGCACCAGATGCCTTATCTCATAAATGGGGATAATAATAATAATACTTGTCACAAAGGTTATGACATAAAGAATGAATGAGTTAACTCATAAAAAATGCTGTGTATGATGCCTGAAAGACAGTGCAAAAGTTATTTCCCTGAGACCATTTAACCAGCTAATGGCAAAAAACAGAATTCTCTCCCAATCCTGTTTTCTGGGCAAGCATTTTTTTTCAACAACAGATTATTATGAACACTCTTGATATAATTGATATTTGAGTCTCAGGGTGTGTGTTTGCTTCTACGAACTGATTCATATTCATTTACTCTTATTCTTTTTCCTTCTGGTATTGTGATTTTTTTTAAAAAGATTTTATTTATTTATTTGACAGAGAGGGAGACAGCCAGTGAGAGAGGGAACACAAGCAGGGGGAGTGGGAGAGGAAGAAGCAGGCTCCTAGTAGAGGAGCCTGATGTGGGGCTCGATCCTGTAACGCCAGAATCACGCCCTGAGCCGAAGGCAGACACTTAACCGCTGTGCCACCCAGGCGCCCCGTCTAGTATTGTAATATTAACTCCTTAGGTAAAAAACCCTTTGATAAATTTCTGAACAATAGTAATCATCCTAGCTCAAAGCTGAACGGTTGAATTTATGGTATGTATCCTTTAAAAATTATTATTAACTTAGAAGAAAAAAAGCAGTATCTGATATAAAACTCAAAAAATTTGTGTTTGTTTCTAGCTGAAAAATCCAGAATTACCAAAGTATTAAAAATCTTCAGAAATAGCTGTAGATGGAGCTATTAAAGTAGACAGTGGCAATGATGTTGGTATCTGAAAAGGAGGTAATTGCAAGGCTTAAAATTTAATATCTTTTCATTTTTGGAAGTGAACCATTATATAAAGACCCAAACTCAAGTTATCCAGAACTTGCAGTTAGAAACAGAGGAAAACTTGTCTCCTGTTCATTTTATATTATGGAGTGTAAGATTAATCAGGGAAATTTTGCCATGAGTTGGGGAGATGTAGCCACTCTTCCCATTATTTTCTTCTAGCCCGGCTGAGGAGCTTAGGAGTGATTCACAGTGGAGGGAATAAGGATTAGGGGGCTAACTGTATTATGAGAAAAAGCATGTAATTCGACGAGGTCATCAGGAAATCATTTCCCAAGGAGGGCCCTTGTCTTTGAAATCCTTTCTCACTCTTGGTCTAACAAAGCCCTAGTTCATTGAACCTCAAAGGATGAACCCAAGCAGCTGGTTTGGGCTGGCCAGCTTTGATGGCTGGGGCGTTTGAACTGCAGTGGGGTTAAAATGGTCTATTTCAGTTTAATTATTTGTGTATCTGTCCAGGATTCCTCTCAAGGAAGAATGGGCTTCATCCTGTGGGAAATGAACATCTCTCTGTAAGTAATATAGGGTCTTAGACAAAATAAAATTACTTTTTTCAAGAGCTCAAGTTGATGTTTTGGTGAGTTAATTCATCCTATATCTTGGTGCTTCTGTGGTCCACTTGGTTTGAGTGAGAAGTATCTGCACTTTGACATCTCTGTGCCTGCTATTTTCTGCAATCTAGAAAACTCCTCCACACCTTCACACTTTATTAAATGCTGCTCTTTCTCCAAGGATTCCCTTCTGTAACCTTCCCAAATCATTGAACTTCAAAATCCAAAATTAAAATAGGATTTTAACATCCCTTTGTTGTCCTGGGGGAAAAGCAGAGGGACCAACGCCCTCCAGACTTACTTTCATTTCAGAAAAGATTGTTGAGAGTGTATCAGAGGATGGAATTTCCTAAATTTAGCCTTGTCTTCAAAGAGAAGGGTTAATTTTCTTCTACAGTAGATGTCTTCCTTTCTGGGCTGAAGAGTTGCTGAGTTTGATCTCACTAGAATATAAGTTCCAGGAAGGCAAGGACTTGTCTAGTTTATTGTTGTATCATGAGTGCCTAGGACATTGGCACATAGTGGGCTCTCATTCATTTAAATGAGTAAATGAATGACCCAGTGTATCGGTCAGGGTAGATTGGGCTGTGCTGTAATAACAAATAATGTTCACATATTCGTGTTTATTTCTTATGCATCACAGGTCAGCTGGAAGCTCTACTCCACACCTTCTCACTTTGGAACGCAGGCTGACAAGTCAGTTACCATCTTGAAAGTTGCTTCTCACTGCATAGAGGTAACAAGAGCTCTAAGTTTCCAAAATGCAATAGAACATTCTGATTTGAAAGTGATATGGGATCCTTTCACTTACAACTCTTTGTGCAGACAGGTGGCCCTCCTCAAACCACACAGGGACACGGGAGTATGTGTGCAGTCTTCCTATGTGCTACGAAAGTATTGATAGCAATGATAACTACTACATCAAGAGCAGCAAGGCTATAGTTGAAGTATTTTAGAGTAACTCGTCCATTGTTAGAATGTTAGTGAGGCCATGAGCCAGCTCTATTTCTCAGAATGACCTTTAAAGTCATAATTCAGGCACTTTAAGCAAGAGCAGTATCATGCCAAGTGGTTGCAAATTGGTTCTTGGGGGCTGAAAAAGATTAGATCTCTAAGCTCTCCTAAGGGTCACACTACATGGATAGATACACAGTATATTTGTGGTATTTAAATGTCATAGTGGGGGTAATTAGGAAAAAAAAAAAATATATATATATATATATATATACAGGCTCCCTAGGAATCAATAATGAAAAAAGGTTGAGAAACACTCCTTTAAACCAATGAGAGGTGAGCTTATATCTGGACTTTTTGTTGCTGGTGTTGTTTAATGGGAGTTATGGCTCCCTAGCCCATATGGATTGTTTCTTCTGGTAGTGAGGAGATGATGCCTACACTCAGGCCACTTTCATAGATGGGATCCCTTCCTTTGCCGTATCTGCTATGCTCTAAAATGTACTCTTATCTATAGGTGTACAAGGCCTACACCTAGAACATTGCTAACGTTAGTAGCAGTAGTAATTTCATCGTCAAGGCAAAGTTCACCCCCTGGGCCATCATTTAGGATAATCAATACTAAATCAGGTATGTTCTATGCTAAATAATGCACTGACTGATACTCTTATTCTGATATTTTTGGTCATGAGACTCAGAAATTTAAGTCTCAGTCTTACATTGGCTAAACATTTGCTGATTTCGTAAGAAAAATCTTATTATAAAGACAAGGCAAAGGAAGCAAAAGATCCCTTTCTTATTTCTTAGCAAACCTGGGTTAGAGTTTTTGCTCGCTGTGTTTCCATTGCAGCTTGAGCGCTTACTCACTGAGGGACCTCCTCCACGTTGTACGATTTCTTTGTGCCTTGGTTTCCCCATAAGTAAATAGGAATAATAATAACACTTACCTTATAAGGTTGTTGGAGGCATTAAATGAAGTAGTGTATATAAGTATTTTGAACAGTGCTTGGTGTATAGGAAGTCCCAGATAAATAGTAGTCATTGCTAGCTACATTACGTTATTGTTATTATTCCTCACACATTGTCTTCAGCTTTGTTATAAATGCAGGTTCCAAACCTTCTTTTTTTATGGCATATTTTCATATAGCTCAGTTTTGGCTATATTATTACCTGTGGCAGACACTGTAGTGTGCTGGACACAACCCCATCTGCAACTTGCTCTCTCCTAGAAGCTTTCAGAGGTTTGATTAGGTATGCCTGTGTGACTCCATGAGCTCTAGGAGGAAACACTGGATGGAACACCAGGAAAAACTATTTCAAAGGACTATACTCAAAAACCATGGTTCTTTGGCATTTAGTTCTTCCTACCTTCTACTTACCATCTGAAATGCAGATAGATTTTATTCCTGTTGGTGCAACAGCAAACTTTTGATTATGAGGCAACAACCATGATACCATCACTTTAAGAAAAGTGCAGCAGAATGATAAAAAGCTGTCAAATCCACAACAGTGTAGTTGGACAACTCCATCGCCCTAGACAGACTTCTTGATATGTGGAAGAAACAATGCCTAGCTGTTGAAATTGCTGTTTTCTCTTGCTTGCAGGGAAGAGAAAGCATTCTATTTTTTATTTTTTTGAATTTTTTATTATTTCTCAATTCAAGTATAATTAACATACAGTGCTATATTAGTTTCAGTTGTACAATATAATAATTCAACAGTTTTATGCATTTCTCAGTGCTCATTAAGATAAATGCACTCTTAATTTTTATCTGTTTCAGTCATTTCTCCACCCACCTCACCTCTGGGTAGCCACTAGCTTGTTCTCTATTTAAGAATCTGGTTTGTTGTCTCCTTTAATTAGAAGGAAAGCATTTTGAAATGATATACTATTTTTACCTATATGGAAATCTTTCTATAAATCTGAACGCTTTATAAATGTGAATGAAAAGTGAAAAAATATATATTTATAATCTACTGGTAAGAGGTATATTCCCAGAACATAGTAGTAGTGAAAGAAGTCTTTTAATTTCTTTCCCCAAAACTTATAAAACACAAGGATCACTCCATATGATACTAGAAAATAACCATTGGTTCTTTTTTAACTTTTATAACTTATTTTATTTTATTTTTTCTATCATGATTGAGATAAGTTTTCATATAACATAGTATAAGTGTAAGGTGCATAAAATAATGATTTGCTATATGTATACAGTGCAAAATAATTGCCACAATAATGTTAGTTAATATAGCCATCACCTCACACAGTGTTTGTGGGTGTGGTGAGAACTTTCAAGATTTACTCTCTTAGCAACTTCCAAATGTACAATAAAGTGTTAACTATAGTCACCATGCTATACATTACACCCCTAGAAATTATTCTTAAAACTAGAAGTTTGTACTCTTTGATCATTTTCACTTATTTCTTCTCACCACCCCCTTCCTGATGTACCATTCCTGGCAGTCACCAATCTCTTCTCCGTTTCTATAAGTTCCGTTTTTTTTAGACTCCACATATAAGTGAGCTAATACAGTATTTGTCTTTTTCTGACTTATTTCATGTAAAATAATGCCTTTAAAGTCCATTCATGTTGTCACGAATGGCAGGATTTCCTTTTTGTTATGGCTGAATATTAGTCACATATATATACATGACTAGTATATATATATAATCAGTTGCATTTTGGGGTGCCGGGGTGGTGCAGTAGGTTATCCAGCTCTTGGTTTTGGCCCAGGTTGTGATCTGGGGTCGTAAGATTGAGCCCTGTGTTGAGGTCTGTGCTCAGCATAGAGTTTGCTTGAGATTCTCTCTCCCTCATCCTCTGCTCCTCCCCCTGTTCTTTCTCTCTCTAAAATAAATAAATCTTAAAAAAAAAATCAGTTGCATTTCTATACACTGACAATGAATTATCTAAAAAAGAAATAAAGAAAACAATCCAATTAAAAACAGCAATAAACAATACAACACTAAGGAATAAACTTAACCAAGAAGTGAAAGAGTTATACACTGAAAACTGTGAGATATTGCCGAAAGAAATTGAAGATGACACAAATCCTAGAACTTCTGCTTATACTGTAGTTGTAAGGAGGGTTGGAGAGATGAGATCTGGCTTCCATACTGGGAGGTGGGCCTTACCTCCCATGAAGACTCATATACGGAAGGGCATTTTCCAAACATCGGAAGAGATTTCGGATATTAGCCAGTCAAAAAGAATGATTCTGCACATCTAAGAGGTAGAATCAGAATTCAAAACCAGATCTCTCTAACAATGACATCAATACTTTTAGCCACAACACTGAAAGCCTCATAATTTGCAGCAAGGAATCTAGTTCCCCAATTTTTAAGATAACAGGGCTCGTAATATATTTATAATGGAATGTTTCTTAGCCATCAAAAAGAATGAAATCTTGCCGTTTACAATGATGTGGATGGACTAGAGGGTATTATGCTAAGCAAAATAAGTCAGTCAGAGAAAGACAAATACCATATGATTTCACTCATATATGGAATTTAAGAAACAAAACAGATGAACTTAGGGGAAGGAAAAATAAAATAAGACAAAAATAGAGAGGGAGGCAAACCATAAGAGACTCTTAACTGTAGGAAACAAACAGAGGATTGCTGGAGGGGAGGGGGGAGGGTGGGGTAATTGAATGATCGGCATTAAGGAGGGTGCTTGATGTAATGAGCACCGGGTATTGTATGCAACTGATGAATCACTAAATTCTACCCCTGAAACTAATAATACAATATATATTACCTAAATTGAATTTAAATAAGAAATTAAAAAAAAAGATAACAGGGCTCCCATCTGGTGAATCCAGGGGTATAAAAACACTATTTAGTGCGTATTTCTAAGTCACCTTTTCCCTTTCTTCTCTTCAGAGGTTTCTTCAAGATCCTGATGGCATTCCCATGGGGCAGATTGACCAAGAGAAGACTTTGTTTACTTTGACAGCTGCACTGATAACTGTATAAATTGCAGTAAGGAAGGGGTTTATCCGTTGAGAAGAATGCAATCCTATAATAGGCAGATGTGACGGACGGCTTGAA
The DNA here is from genome assembly GCF_024610735.1 of Ursus americanus. Classification (NCBI taxonomy): domain Eukaryota; kingdom Metazoa; phylum Chordata; class Mammalia; order Carnivora; family Ursidae; genus Ursus; species Ursus americanus. Next base: position 18,562,378 of record NC_142143.1, on the reverse strand, counting down.
ATGAGCTTTGGAAATGGAATCATTAGGAAAGTGTCCTTATTCACCTTCCCTTACTTCTTCAACAGGTTTCCATAAAAATGGTGAGTCATGGCTGAACTTTTCAGTTGTTTTCTGTACTTGCTTACTCATACACCCCCTAGTCCTTTGGGGAGGAGTGGCAAATCTGGTTGAAAAGAAGCTAGGCCATCTTGTTTTTGCTAATGGGTGGAGTCACTGTCAAAGGTCCTTGACCACGCCTCCTCCTACTGTTGTTGCAGGAAGCACTCTAACCTTTGATCCTTGTTTCCTCTCTCTGGGGCAGGTGGGGATTTCACCAGCCTCTTTTGGCTGCTGTCTCCTGTGGTCAGCTGGGAGTTAAGGTGGGCTAGTGACTGGCTGGTTATGTAGACTGAAGGGCTATCTGAGGACCCACTTCTTTCTACAGGGCTCCCAGGTCTGTATTTAGAAATAAAGTAGAAAGTCTCATTTTGTGTTCTCCAATGCCATTTACTAAATAATCTCAATTTCTGCTTTATTAGGTCATTGATAAAGTTGATATTTTGGTTTCCGTTTGGCTACTAGAGCATAAATTTGTCTTAGACTAAGGAAACTTCAGAATTAGACTCCCAGTTTCAAATATATCTACTTAATGAATTTGGCAAGTCAACTAGACCCCCAGAGCCTCAATTTCTCCAGCTGTGAAGTGGGGATAATAATATCTGCCTCACCAATATATAACCGTAGTAAGGATAAAAGAGCTTCCATGTGTTAAGTGTGTTACCTGGTCGGACCCACAGTAGGTACCCAAACCATGTGAGCTGAATAAAAATTTTTAGAAAGACAGGATCTATTTACCTTTTAAAATAATTATTTAAAAAAGCTAGTCAGGAAGGGTAAAAGACAATTAACATGGGTTCTAATTTGGTAACGTTGCATGTAATTTTTCCCCCTCCTTAATAATAGCTATTACTTATTGAGGACTTACTCTGTACTATAATTTTACCAAAATTATATTCAACCCTTTGAATTCAGTGCCATGATAAGCAATCCCATTTTACAGATGGGAAAACTGAAGCTTAGAGAAGTTAAGTAGAAAGTCACAGGGCTGGGGGTGGAGCTTGGGCCTGTCTGGCTCCAGAATCACTACTTGTAACCATTACTCTCTCCTGTGAGCACAAAGGAAAATTTGGCTCCGTCCCTCCCATCACATGACTGCACATTCCCAAACGGTGGAGTGTAAGGAAGTGAAATTAACTTTCCCTGTGAGCAACGTATCAGAATTCAAACCCAAGTCGGTAACCTACAACACCTGGTAATCCATGACGCTAAGCAATATTGCTCTCATCCTGGGTGCTGTGTAACTTGTCTGCATGGGTAGATGCAGTCCTAATTCTGGCCCTGAGGTCAGGAAGAGAACAGTGAGGTGGGGAACTAACTGTTCAGGCTATCTGGATGTGAATTGACACCCATACCCGTCAGGACTCCTGGTTTGTTTACTCATCTCAGTTGGCTACGTAAGTGGTAACAAAAGTGGCCGGGGCCTGGTTTCATTTGGAAAGCACTGGCTTGTTATCTACCTAGGTTTTCCCTGTCTGCTGAGTGTGATACCTATTCAGGGGCAAAGTTCTGTTGAATAAGCAAGCTGTCCTTCAGGGCAGCTATCCAGCTAAACAGTCCATCTATTGAGAATCTGAGCTCTGGGCAATGAAGCACTATTGTTATTACAATATATTCTAATTCTTTCTTCACAAGGCAGGGTAGGTTCCCATGAAAAGAAATCCCGTGGTTGGCATTGGATGTCATTTCTAGTAGCATTTTTCCTGGTACTGGCTTCAGGAACTGAGTGGTAAGATGTACTCATGTAAAGGGATCCTGCCTGGCGGGGGGATGGGATGGGATGGAGTAGGGAAAGGCGTAACCGAGGGGCCAGTCCCAGGCCTGTCCCAGACACATAAACAATGCACGGCTATCATGATCCTACACAGTAGTCCTCGAAGGCAAAGTTAGGAGAAACTGTGTCGTGTGTGTGTGTGTGTGTGTGTGTGTGTGTGTGTGTGTGTGTGTGAGAGAGAGAGAGAGAGAGAGAGAGAGAATGATGGAGGTGTGCTCTCATCAGATTCTTATTTATTTGTTTGTTTAGGATTTTATTTATTTATTTGAGAGAGCACAAGCATGGGGAGCAGCAGGCAGAGGGAAAGGGAGAAGCAAGCAGTCTCCCCGCTGAGCAGGGAGCAGATGCAGGGCTGGATCCCAGGGTCCCAGGATCATGACCTGAGCCAAAGGCAGACGTTTAACCCACCGAGCCACCCAGGCAGATTCTCTTTTAAAAGGGGGGTCCAGACCTCAGAGTTCATCTGATGAAGGATTTAAGTCCTATTTAGTGTTGTCTCTCTTTTATATTCCTCCTTAAGTTCTGACTTCAAACTTTTCAGCATCTTAAGATCTGAGTTTGTTACATTAGAAACTGAGCATTGGAGTGCCTAGGTGACCTTTGGCTCGGGTCATGATATTGATGAGGGAACAAAAGGCAGGCTGAGGACAAAGCAGAAACTGACACCCCACAGCCCCTCCCCCGCCATGGAATGTATGTGATATTCCTCAGGCACCCCTGGCTGCCCTAAAGGAAAAAGAAATAGTTAACCTTATAGAGACCACAATCTTGCAAGACTTGAGTCTCCCTCAGTTTACAAACATTTTAGCAGTCTACGAGAACAAAGCATTTCTATCAATAACCTAGCTTCCAGAAGGGAATGTAAATACAATTAAATGTCTTTATAACCTGCAGCCCACAGATACTTGAAGCTGGCAGAGTGTAATGTATCCGGAAAGTTCCCAGGTATCTTCTTGTTAAGGCCTTGTTAGGGGGGTAAACAACCTTAGCTTGACAATAGCAAGGCCTCTTGTATCCTGTGAGTCTTCTTTAACATATGAAAGTACTTTCTTGAAACCTCCGCCCCCCAACCCCATAGTATATAATCAGCCACCCCTCACAACTTGGGGCAGCGGCTCTTTCTGCCCACGGGGTCCTGACCCCGTGCTTTAATAAACCACCATTTTGCACCAAAGACGTCTTTGGTCGTCGCCTCCAGACTCCACCTCACCCCACCCCACTGAAACTCACCGATATCCCACAACCTCATCAATCTCAGGGTCCTGGGATTGAGCCCCACAGCAGGCTCCCTGCTCAGTGGGAAGCCTGCTTCTCCCTCTCCCTCTACTGCTTCCCCTGCTTGTGCCCTCTCTGTCAAATAAATAAATAAAATCTTAAAAAAAAAAAAAAAAAGAAAAGAAAAGAAACTGAGCACAATACCAGTATCAAAGAACTCTCATTCATTGGGAGTTATGATCAAGTGCTTCCTATGTAAAAAAGCCACAATGTACAACCTGCACAACCATCCATGGCAGTCCTGCTTTGGACAAAAGATATGAACAAGATATAGTTCCTGTTCTCAAGAGATTCAGAGTCCAGGACCTAGAGAGGACTTAAATGGCAGCTGGAAGGAGTGGAAGATTCTTTTCAGCTGGGGGGTTGTAGCATTCGAATTGGGCATTAAGGTGGATGAAGAATTGGGACATATGGAATGTGAGCACAAAGGATGGTCTTCGAAAAAGAGCATAGTGTGACAAATTGTAAAGGGGCCAGACTGCATGACTATGTATTGAGGCAAAGGGTGTGTGAAAGAAAGTAGTGAGAAATAAGGTGGAGAGAGGTTGAAACCTTACCCTTAGCCCAGTGAAACTGATTTTCAACTTCTTACAGATCTGTACATAATAAATTTGTGTTTTTAAGCCAATAAATTTGTGTTAATTATTAAAGAATCAATTGGAAACTATTATAAGGACCCTAAGACAAGAAGCAAAGCTTTCTTCTAGCAATACCACATAGAAGAAAGGGGTCCAGTCCTGGAGAGCTAGCTCCTTGGCCACACTGGCTGAGACCACTGACCAGCTGCTTTGTAAGACAGAACTAGACACAGCTACTTCTTCTGGATTTCTTCCACTGAACTTCTCTCATGGGAAGGGCAGAGATTTACTGCACTGGAATAGATGTATATTCTGGGTATGGATTTGCTTTCCATGCCCTTCTACCTTCCTATGCCTTCTACCACCACACTAATCATGGGCTAACAGAGTGTCTCATCTACCACCATCATAGTATCCTGTGTAGTATGATGTCTGACTAAGCAGGTCATTTCACACCAAAAAAATTACGCAGCAATAGCTTCTACCCATGAAATTAACTGGGCTTATGGCACACTTCCATCATCTGGAACCCGCTGGTGTAACCGAAAAGTCTTTGGCTTACTGATCACAGCACCAGCCGAGAGACAAGCCCTGGAAGGATGGAGTTCTGTTTTACATGGTGTGATACACACTTCAAATCAGGAATGGTGACATGTGTTATCGTCCCCACTGTCCCCAACCATGGGTTCAGGAATTAGGGAGAGGAACGGAGAGTGGCTCTGAGTTCATTTCCTAGGGCTGCCATAGGGATGGGCCACAAACTGGGTAGCTTACAAGAGCGATTTGTCCTCTTACAGTGCTGGAGTCTCAAAGTCTAAAATCAAGATGCTGGCAGTCCACGCTTATGGACGCTCTAGGGAAAATCCATCATTTGCCTCTTCCAGTCCCGGTGCGTGTCAGCATTTCTTGACTTAACAGCTGTCATCAGTCAAATCTCTGCCTCAGGGTCACACTGCTACCTCTTCTTCTCTGTCTCTTCCATGTGCCTCTTTTAAGGACACTTGAAGTAGGAGTTAGGGCCCGCTTGATAATATGGGGCCCTCCTTATCTCAAAATTCTTAACTTCATACATCTGAAAAAACTTTTCCCAAATAAGGTAATACCAACAGTTTTGGGGACTAGAACGTGGGCATATCTTTTTGGGAAACACCATTCCACTCACTGCAGCTACATCTGAATCATAAGAGCAGCTCTTTAAAAAAAGGAGAGAGAGAGAGATTTCCTTGGGCATTCTGAGGGTGGTATCTAGAAGTCTATATCCATAGGTGGTTCTTGTACATCTCGGCCATGGACCCGCGTTTACGCACCACAGTATGTCGCACGCACGGCCCTTCAATTTTAGATCGCCAGTGTCACCACTTGCTAACCGTATTACCCTGAATAATTTACTTAACCTCTCTGAGCCTCAGTTTCATCTATAAAATGGAGGTAAAAGTAATAACTTTTACAAAGGATTCTTGTGAAGATTCAATGAATTAATGCACGTGAAGTGCTTAGAAGAGTGCCTGGCTCGTAGTAAGCCCTCGGGAAGAGTTTGCTATGGCTGTAATCATTATTGCTACTGTTTTTATCATCATCGTCATTATCATTAGTTATTCCACGATGTGAGAGCTGGCTTCCCAGCCATGGCTTCCACCCCACTGTGGTTGGGAATTTTGCCCCATACTACCCAGTGTCGGGGGGTCACAACCATCTTTCAACTCAAGCAGGAATGGATGTCGGTCTTCACAGCATCCTTACAAATGTCAATCATCTGTCTTAGAATTGCTACCCTAACAGAATACCATTTTCAAATTAATTTTTATCCACCCCAGTTTGGATGCGGTAGTCTGATTTACAACTCACAATTCTAAAGAAGGACGAAGATAGGTTGGGTTGATTTTCCAGGTTGCTACAAAATATTGTGTATCGTGCCTGCTTATGTGCTGGCAGCTTTCTCACTGTAACAGCAGAGTTGAGTAGTTGTAACAGAAATCATACGGCCCATAGAACATATAATATTTACTATGTGGCCTTTACAGAAAAAGTTTGCTACTCTAGGTGTGCAAGGTACCAAGAGGCACACATCTTTGTGCCTGTTCTCAAAGAGTTTACAGACTAGGGTGGGGAATGGGGGAAAAACCCAAAAGCAAGTAGAGTGCACAAATGTCTCTTTGTGTGAACCATGAGAACAAGATTATAAAGGAGGAAATGATTAGTTCTTTCTATGACAGTTTCAAGAAAGACTTGGAAGAGGAGATGACACTGAGATTGAGCATCACGGCCGGTAAGATTTTGCTCGGTGGATACCACAGGGTATTTCAGAGGGAGATTTAGTAGGATCAGAGGAGTCAGGAAAGTAAGCAGAAAGCATGGGAATCACTCAGTAAGTTGCCCAGTGTGGCTGCAGCATCTGTTGTGTGGGGGGGACAGAAGGAGTACGTTAGGCTAGTGGTGGGCGGGTCCTAGAGAGAGAGAAAAAAAAAACCCAAACTCTTAACTATGACGTGGGAATCCCCTTTCTATCTTGTAGCCTTGATCAGAACTGCTGTGGCCTCCTGGATGACTTTTTTTTTTTTTTTTTTTGTACAACTGATACTCTTTATCTTTAACCATGTAAAGATGGGAAAAGGAGTGGGGGTGGATCCGGTCATCGTGACATTAGCCTTCTAATTTATGTCTTTGTAAAGATGTTTGCATAGCAAAGTTATTATGTTTTATGATTGGGAAACTATGAAAACTCCTCTGGAACTGATGGCCATTCGTTACAACAGGAATCTAATTTTTCAAAGCACGGTGTGGACAACACAGAAAGAGTCCAAAGATAAAGAGAGAAATGCCTTGAGGCCCACCCCCCAACCCCAGCCATAGTCATATAAAAATGACAAGTAAATGAGTTTTGAATAGAAGATGAGAAAGCCAGTCATTGTTGTAGGAGGGGACGTTCCAAGAACAGATATTTCACTGACAAAGCTGTGGGACTGGCCCATCACACGGTGCGCAGGAAAGATGCTCTCCTTTTCGGCATTCTTTTGTCATTGAAAACTGTTTTCTTGATTGCCCCATCCTTTAACTCTGAACTCTGATGGAGGATAAATTAAAACTCTGTGATGTTCTGTTGAGAGAAGAAAGGTGAAGTCGGAAGTGCCCTGGGAGGGGTTGGAACTGCACTGCGGGCTACAGAACCACAATCATAGTTACGCCATTGTAATTCACAAAGTTTCAGCGGATTGTATTTGAACTGTATTTGACTCATACTTCAGAGGATTTCTAATTGTTTGCTATTACAAATTGACCCTGAATATAGTATCATGTTCTTGATAAAGAATTGAGGAACTGAATCTACTCTATTATCTCGTTTCTTCACTTCTGAAATAAGGATATTGGAAAACTTGGGATAGAGGGGTGGAAGAGCATTGGATTTGAGGTTAAGAGATTGGGTTTCCCAAGATAATTCTAACGCAGTTGTCTCTAACTTGCTATTATTTATTCTGTGATCTTGGACGAATGGCCCCTCTGAACCACAATTTCTTTATCTGAGAGTAGTACGTAGAAATCATATGACACTACTAAGAACATTAAATTAAGTAAAGGAGAATTATAAACTAGCCAAGAAAGACTTCATCTTCCCCTAAGTTTTGCAAAAAATCAAGAAGAATTTAGGTGATAAGAAATAATAAGTTTTATACATGCTTAATCAATTGTCTTTAACATATTTTGAGAGCCTGAAACATAGTCTGAACTCTACCCAATTTTCTCACCCTGGGTAATCTTTCTTAAAAAAACAATATGGTACTATTTAGGATTATTTTGTGGTAACAAAAATTATAAATAATCTGAATGTTTAACTAAATGACTAAATAAAATAGGATGCTACTTTGTGAATTATTACAGGGTTCTTTATATGGGTTTATAATTCTACAGCCCCTGCTGAAGTCTCTTCCAACTTTAAAAGCACAATGACACCTTATACAATGTATTTAAAATCACAACATTAAAGTGGGGTATATTTTTTACAAGGAAAAACAGTATAAAAATATGTGGAGTTGTGCTTGGAGAAAAAAAATATCACAACATTGAACATGGCTACTGACACAACGTAGTGCCAGAATCTGTGATAATTTTCCATAGATTTTCTGGTCAGTGGAGTTGGATTGAGAAAAATCAATCAGTAGCCTACCAATGCATCACGCATAAGGCTAAGAAATCCTAGACTGCTGGGACAGATAGAATGATATTTCATTTCTTCCTCACTGTTTGCCCTCTGGCTCATTGACTCAAGATTTTTACATATCAAAAAAACAGGTAGCCATGCTTCAATTAGGTAAGTGCTATGTTTTGAGGAAGCCATAGTTGTCTTACTCCCCATCTGCTATGGACTGAATGTTCGTGTCCCCTCAAAATGTATCTGGTGAAGCCCTAATAAGATGGTATTTGGAAGTGGGCTTCTGGGAAATAGGTCATGAAGGTAGAACCCCCACGATGGGATTAGGGCCCTTATGAAAGACAGCTGAGTGAGTTTGCTTCCTCTTTTTGCTGTTCACCAGGTGAGGATACAAGGAAGCAGTCCCTCACCAGACACCACTGGCACCTTGATCTTGGACTTCCAGCCACCAGAACTGTGAGAAATGAATGCTGTTTAGGCCTCCTGGTCTATGGTAGTTGTTACAGGAGCCTGAGTGAAGACACCGTTGTATCTCTGATCCATCTTTCAATCTCATTTTGCAGAGTGTTCCTTCCAGAAAGCAGGAGAGTCAGCTATGGGATGGTGGTGATAGCGGTGGTGGTAAGCGTGTTACCACGGTGCCTGTGCGTTCTGGGGGTAGAGTTCCCTCAAGCTAAGCGTTGTCGGGAATTCAGCAACAGGTAACCAGCAGCTTGGGTAAAAGCACAACTTAGGCAGTTCCAAGTTTCAGAGACCTGAATAACAAAGGTAGCAACCGTTTCACTGTGGGCCGGAAGAACTGATCTAGGTGAGTTCCTGGTAGACACTGGCCGGAAGCTGTGCAAATTGATCGCATTCCAGTTATGCTTTCGAGGGAAGCTGATGGATACAGAAGGCAGAGAACAGAGGTCAAACCAAAAATACTTAGAACTTTCTTGGCCTAGAAAATCTCTTCAGCACATTGTTCCAAAGGCCCACTAAATTCCAAGTAAACAAATATAAAAACTTACTCCAAGATTGTGAACCTCTTTAAGTCATGCCTAATATCCCAAACATGAATTTGCTTGGCATTTCTCGCCATAGTTAACACAAGATATGTTGCAAACTGTTGGTATATGCTGGTGGGAGAATGAATTAATGACCATGGACACAGTTTTATTTTGGCTGTAGGGTAGATATTAGAATCACTCAAGTCATTGCTAGAAAATAAATGCTTGTCGTGAATGATGAAGAACTAACATCAGGGGCCAGATAGACCATCTTATATGTTACTTAATTTAGTCCTTACTACTTTTGCAGGTGATCAAAGTGAAATTCGGAGATGGGTTACATAATTTGTCCTAAAACATATTTCTAGCAAACGACTTAATGCAGTTGTCTGCATTATTGATGGACGTCCACGTAATATGAATTCAGTAGAAAAGAGGGAAGGCTTAAGGAAAGGGGGCCGGAAAGAATCTGTGCCCCATCTAGGAACTCCTCACAAACTCTCCAAGAAGATTTAAAATTCCAGGATAAAAATTCTAATCCCTTTGTTTAAAAACATTGTTCCTATTAAAATGCAAATGTAAGTAGGAGTGGAAAGATTAACTATCAACTCTCAGTCATTGTCACATCTATGACAGTTACCCTTGGCTCTCTTCCTGAAAGTTGACTTTGATAAGCAAAAGAACCAGCGTGCCAGAGGGAACTAGTACCCTAGGTAAAGATCCTCAGGCTTAGGAGAAAGTGGGGAGCTACTCTAGTATTTTGGTTCTGGCATTGTATAATGTATGCTTGTCAATATTTAAGAAAAAAAAAAATATATATATATATATATACACACAAGTATAAATGAGAATCTGACAAAGAATGTGACAATAAAAACAATTATCCACTGATTAGTTGGGGACTTGTTTGGCTACCTAAGACAGAAAATCCAAATAGTGATGACTAAACAAGATAAGGTTTATTTTTCTGGCATGTAATGCCAGAAAGTTTGGTGAGACCATGCAAGGACCCAGTCTCCTTTTAACTTTCCTCTCTGAAAGCTTTAAAGTTATCCTCTCAGAAAGGCTGCCAGGACTCCAGCAACTGTGTGGAGGCAGGAAGACTGGAAAAGGCAAAGGAGAGGGTTCAGCTGATTCCTCTTTAGGGACCTTTCTGAGAAGCCCCCATTTGGGGACTTACTCCTATAATTAGTTCATTGGCCAGCACCAAGCTACATGGCCACCCTCTCCGCAAAGTAGGTTGGGAAGTGTAATTTTCGCTGTGCTTATTTCTACACCCAACTGACTTAGGGTTTAGTTAATAAGAAAGGTTAGTAAGGAAGGAGAATGCATATTGAGTCAGTATCTGCCACATTTAAATCTACAAAAGTTAGACTGCTATTTGGCTTCTGCTTTGGGTGTGAAATAATAGCAGTTCATGGGACAGTACATTTTGGAGGCGAAAAGTGTAACCCATAATTTTATACATAATGAGGTCATAATTCATATGAGAAGCAACAAAAGAAATTTTCCACAGCTAAAAAATTTTCCAGTATATAAGGGCTTAGAAAATATACGATCTCTGTGCACGTCTTAAAAAAAAATCCCAAATGATTTTTGCTAGGTGACTAAAAATGAGTCAAAATCAAAAACATAATCATGAATTAAATATAATATAAACTCTGGAGATAAGCATTAAGATCAGTTAAACAGGGAGTTTGACCTAGATATTATTTTACATAACTATTTCAAATACAATTAAATAAACGCAATGTCTGATTACGTACCTCAATGAAATATAAACATTTTTTACAAAAACATCAATTAATACAATTAATTCAAGATGACAGAGAAAACATCAAAAGATTAATACCTGTGAAGGCTTTGAGAAGTTATCAAAGAATTGCCACAAAAGGCTAAAAGGCCAAATAATTTTATTGGTAATTTCCTTCAGGCTTTTAAAGAAAAGATAATGCCTATACTAGTAACAAACTGTTGTGCATATGAAAAAGTGAAAGGTTTCCTAACTGATCTGTAAAGTTTCATAAGCTTGACGCCCAAAATTAGTAAAAATAACCAGTTGAGGTATCCAATTCAATACTGCATTTATTTTAATTGTAATTAAAATAGTTGTTAAAATAATTGTGTAATCAACTCATTAACTGATGACAAAGTAGTAAAAACTCTAACTTCTCTGTTTTTGGATCCCATTAAATTCCATTTAAAGTCCTGCTTTGGGGGCACCTTGGTGGCACAGCGGTTAAGCGTCTGCCTTCGGCCCAGGGCGTGATCCCGGCGTTATGGGATCAAGCCCCACATCAGGCTCCTCCGCTATGAGCCTGCTTCTTCCTCTCCCACTCCCCCTGCTTGTGTTCCCTCTCTCACTGGCTGTCTCTATCTCTGTCGAATAAATAAATAAAATCTTTAAAAAAATAAAATAAAAATAAAGGTCTGCTTTGCCTTTTTTCAAATATTGGAGTGGGTTTGAGGTGTGTTTCCTCTCTCTTCTTTTTTACATAATCCTTCCATTTCTAGCCTTGAGGTTATATAATCCTCCCGTGTTTTCTTTGTTGAGCCACCGACCCATGTTCGGCGGGAGTGTAGGGGCAGAGGGGCCCTGCTCTGGAGTGGCTCCTTTTCTGGTAGGAGAAGGAGGAGATGGGGCTTTCTGTGTTACAGTCACCTCCATGCGTAGCAGCTGATTGCTCTGTAGTTACGTGCTTGGCACAGAATAAGCATTCATTAGATATCTGTTGAATAAAGCTTTTTTGCTGATTTGTAATAGTCTTAATATTTTCTCACGATTATTTGTCTTAGACTGAATGATAGTCAATCCACAAATTAGCTGACCCACTGCAGATAATTGAGAGTTGGTTATACATACAAAACAAAACAAACTAAGAAAACAAAATAAATAGTCGGTAGAAGAAAAAACTTAATAAAAGCAAAGGAAGCAGTACATCAAGGTGGTAACCATGGATGAGCTTGAATAATGGGATTTCTGGCTTTTCTAAAATATGTAACCAATATTCACTAATTTCATAATAAAAAACAGATTTTTAAAAGTATTTTCAGATGTGTTTGCACTTTGTGGCGGATTTAGGATTTTGTTTACATGGTATCATAAAGCTCAATTGATTTGGTAGTTTATTAGACAAATCAACAGATCTAATAGCAAAATACAAAACAAAACAAAACCAAACCTCCAAACACTTAGACTTGAAATTTGTCCCTAATATAATTGAACTCTTAGTTTATAACTGATTTATTCTCACATTGAAATAATGCATGACATTATCTCTTAACACTAGAGAGAATAGGGATAAGAGGTGTATTTAAAAGAACAGTAAACAATGGTTAGCAAACATCAATTGTTTCCCCCTCAGTGCTCCTTGTGTACCCAACTTATGGTGCTAGTACAGAATTTATCCTCATTATTTTATGATTATTCTCTCTCCCTGTTAATGAACCTACAAATTACCCGAGAACAGGAACCTTGCCTTAATCACACAGCCCATCTCTGAAATAAGTTAGGTCCCCATGTTGTGCTCTCCCATAATGCCCTGAGCTTCCCTGTCTGAGAACTCATCATAATTATAAGGAATATGTGTAGCCCTCACTCTCTGGCTTTATGTGGAGGGATCTCCATTAGGGTGATAACCTTGGTCTCTTATTCCCTCCCAGCTTCTTGTACCCTTAACCACTGGGCTTAGCTGGGAGTGTGGCTCTCCCCTTCCATGGAGGAGACCAGCCAACTGGCAGGGCCACCCTGGGTTAGCTACTGGGCAGATAGGAGAAGGTGAAGGTGGTCGTAGATTGTTTGCAGTGGATGCTACTGGCAGAGGACCTAAATGATTTTTGGCTCTGTATTCCCACAGGGACTCTCAGTCAGATGATTAAACTACTGTGAAGAAGTCCTGTGGTTTTATAGAGAAAATTCAGCTCAAGGGAATATTAGAAAGCTACGTGACTAGGTAAGCCACAGGCTCCAAACAATTTTATCAGTCATAAAGCTGGCATTGTGACCTCCACCTCTCTGATTCAGAACTTTCATGAGAAAGAGAACGGTATAATGATATTTCTTAAAATGCTAAAATTACTTTTAATATGGTATCTCTATTACCTACCAGATGGAAAGATTCATGAAAAGCATAGATCCTACATCTGTTTGTTTCAACATTGTCTTCCCAATGTCCATCATAGTGCCTAGCATACAGTAGGCAGTCAATGAATATTTGTAGAATCAATCAATAAATGAATTAATCTTTTGATTTTTGCTTTTTAGTACAGTCCCTGTTTGAGTCTGATCAGGCTGCTGTAAAAAAATACCATAGACTGGGTGAGTTAAATAACAAACACTTATTTCTCACAGTACTAGAAGCTGGAAGTACAAGATCAAGGCACTGGTAGATTTGGTGCTTGGTGTTCAGGCAAGCCACCTTCGGGCTCTGTCCTCGCTTAGCAGAAAGAGAGGGAGAGCTCTGGTCTCTTCCTCTTTTATAGGGGTACTAATCCTATTATGGGAGCTCCACCCTCATGATTTTCTCTAAACCTGATTATCTCCCAAAGGCCCCATATCCAAATACCATCACATTGGAGATTGGGGTATCAACATATGAATTTTAGAGGGGCACAAACACGAAGTTCATAACAGTCAGGATATTGAATTGGTGCTTAGTAAACACTGATTTGAACTGAAGCTTGGATTTAAAGGATGGGGGTCATGGAAGGAAGCACATTCTGGTTTATTCTTCTTGGCACCTTAACCCAGTCCTCTGTTTCTGAGTGAGCGCAAACAGCCTCTTAAGTCCACCTGGGATCTTCCCTGTTGCTTCCCTTTTCCAGCTCAGCACCGTGCCTGATGGATGGGAGGGAGTAGAGGCAGATGGGAACCTGTTGCTTGCCTGTTTGCTTGCCTCATCTTAAGTACTATGGAAGAAAAATTATATTTTATTGAAAAAGACAAAATCTGGAGTGAGAGGAGAAATGAAGACATCTAATAATAATAGTAATAATATTTACAATCTGCTGCACCTTGTGTGCAGCACGAAGAGCCTTATTAATTGTGCTGTCAGTCCCTTGCACGAGTGATTCTGTCCAGGCCTGGCCCACCTCCCATGTCCGTGGGCTCTCTTTGGGCCGTGCCTCCTGCTGGGCGACTCCACTTAGACCCTGAGTTAGGAGTGGAACATTTTCTTAATTTCCACCACACAGAAGAATGATACTACACATTGAACATCTGTGAATCTGAAGTGTGGGCTTCATACAGTACCCACAGCACTTTCCCACACATAAATCTCTGTGTGAACTTAGGTCAACTGATACTTGCCTTCATAGGTGACTGTGAGGCCAAGCACATGTTGTCCTTTTGAGCGTAAAACTAAGACTCCCTTTCCAATGGGAAAAAGGCCACAGTTTGAGAAGGCTTGAACAACAGCTCACAGTAATGTTGCTTGTCTGCTTTTTCCTCCTGCCTTTTCCAGCTTGGGTGACTGGAAGTTCATTCGGTCAGCTGGAATCTCAGATTCTCAGAGTCAGAAGTCATGGCCTCCTCAACCACCCAGGGCTAGTGTTCTTCCTCAATATGTGTGGTCCAGCCTATGTTTTTCCTTCTCTCCAGGCAAGGGGATGACAATGTCTTTGAGATCATTCACTACATCTCCAGACAGCTTCAGTCACATGAAGAGGAGGTTATATGACAATAAATGTTGTAAATCCAGATAGATTAGATGATAGATAGATGATAGATAGATAGATAGATAGATAGATGATAGATAGATAGATAAAGTAAGCATGAAGGATGATAAGTGCTTCAAAATACTAAAGAGCTCTTCAAAACACTTAATTCCACCCTAAGGAACTGTGTTTCTATAACCTGTTTTGCTTTACACTATCTAGAAAGACAAGTAGACCAAAGCATTTCTAGAAGAAAAATAGTTCTATTATTACTCAAACACAAAAATGCAGATGCAGAGAAATCAGGGTATGGGGCAACACCATTGTTTCCTTCCAGTCCATTCACTGAGTCATGGATGGTCAGTTAGAGCCCCTCTTCCTCTGGTTTTTCTCTCTCTTTATCTCCATGGTTTTTCCATCCTCTTACACATTTCTGTACCATCCCAACTCCACCCTGGATTAAATAGATCCTTTACAAACCTCCACAGGAGTAGGCTTGGGCTTCCAGAGGTTTCTGAGTGGGGCATTGTTGAAGTGAACTCTTCTTACTGATATTTAGTCCATCGTATATAATTTATGATATTATTTATGTTTAAAAAAAACTTACCAAGAATAATTGGAGCAGAGAACTCCATTGGGTTACATTGAGTTTTCCATATAATTAAACAGTTGTAATGACAAAAGGTATTAATCTAGAAGAGAAGATATCCAGTGTTTATGGAGAGCAGAAGTTACTCAATCACAGTCATAGTCTTGAAAGTTGCTTATTTCTATCGCCTTACTCTTTGCCCTCTCCTCTTCATCATCACTCTATATTTTTTTATCTCCTGGAAAAAAAAAGAAAACCACTTTCACCCTTTGTTTTGCTTCTTAGAGAAAGTTTGATGTATGAACCCTCCTCCTGTGCAAGCTGGAAACATTGGGTTTCTGATTCAGGTCAGAGTTACTAGAGCCAAAAACGCTATGTAGGACAAGGTGTAAGAATGAAGGCAGTGAGAATCAAAGACACAGTGAGGTGATGCCTCTGGGCTAGATCAGGGGATGCCTATTGGAGGGTAGGGCATATAAGATGGACAGCTAAGATGGGGCCAGACTGTGGAGGGCCAAGGAATCTTGACTTAGTTCTGTTGCCCATCGGAAAAGCAACCATACATTTGCAGCAGCAGGCGTTCCTCTCCTGCACCTCTGCTGCTATCTTGTCTCAACTTCTGCTCCTGGCTCATCTCCCTCTCTCGTTAGGTGGGGAGCTCAGCTGTTCTGGACAACAGAATGGGAAGTCACTGAGACACCCTGGAGCTTTGCTTTTGTGGTTCTGATACAGAGCATTAGACCTAATTTAATTTGAAAATAATATAGTAAGATGAAAGGAAATCCCACTTGAGCTCCTCATTTTAAAAAGAGTTCAAATAAAAAGATGATGTGAGTCTGAGACCTGAACCTCAAAGAAGGCCCTCTGGTTAATGGAGGCAGAGGGGGCCAGATGTTTTTCCCATCTGTCTCTCGTCCCTTCTGGCATGGGGGCCAGATGAGGGAAGGAAGCACACAGCAGAAGAACACGCCAATTGCTGATGCTGCCCTCTTATTTAGCTTATGGAAATTTCATAGCATCTAAGGTCTAACTTTCCCCCTGGATTTGAGGGGAAAACTACCTATAGCCCTCTTGAACTAGTTTCATGGAAGGAGCTTTGTTACTGTGCAGAATTTCACCCAAGATTAATTGAACTTGACAACCTGAATGTCTTCTGCGTGATGAGCTAAGGTAGTGTTTTTGAAAAATGTCAGTATCTGATCCTTGGTGTGTGGTTTTAGATGTCCGAAGTATTCCCACTTCTCAAATTCCCTTCAAGAAGCTGGAATGCGATGCGTTTCTGGGTTTTCTTTATTTCAGATGAATCCCCACCTTGTTATAGCGGAGCTAAATATACTCCAAATCAACAATTCATCACAATAAAAAAAAATTACTGAACGATACCCAGAGTGGCTGACCTCGGTTCAACACAAACCATTCTCTACTTTCCGGGAAATTGGGATCACAGGCCAGCTTTACATTAAATGGAAAGTGTACGCTACCATCTTGTGGACAAAATATAAATAACACTGAAATATACTCAAGACGACTTCTTTCCCTTGAAGTACAGTTAATTCCTACCTGGTCCTGGCCTACCACATGCCATCACGATGACCGTTCCATGCAATTTGGAATTTTGGCCCTAAATGATCTTTGTCAACAGATCAGGGGTAGTGAAGAAATGAGAGTTTACTGAGAAAATTGTGGATCACAATTACCAGAGAGACTGGGGCCTCATATAACCTTTTCCTTTGACTCTTGTATCTAGTTTTCATTTTCCCAATTACAAAAGGATTCTGTTCATCTTGTGTTAGACACATGGGTTTTGGGTGGTGTTGACAGGGTTAGCTTAATACAATGTCCTATGGAGTTGAATGTGTTAATACCAATAGAAATTAGTTTGTCCATCAATTATTTTCTAATAAATGTAAAAATTAGTTATTTTTCTCCTGAATGATTCACACATACACACACACACACACACACACACACACACACACTTCCCTCTCTTCACGGTACTAAAGGAATGACATTCTAGAATGTGGAACCATGATTGTTGTCATCACAGCTGAATGAAAGAAGAAGAAGTCACAGAATCACAGCATCTTAGGGTGGACAAGGACCTTCAAGTTCATCAAACCCAATCACTCTTGTAATGCTTGAATCACTTGTACAGTATCCAGCCACCTTGAATATTTCCTCCCAGAATATAAGAAAATACTGGCAATCTGAATCCATGTGAAAGACTGAGAAACGGGAAATTTTAGTACAAATTTCCATAGATGCATTTTGTTGTTGTTAATACAGAAAAAGAAATTAGCAACATTAGGCTAGTTGTTAGAGAATGTCTACGGAAGATTCTGTAAAGGCCAGTCTTTCTCCCTTGAGGTAGAGGTCCTAGCCTATGTACATATGCCAAATGGCTCCCATGCCCACTGTAGCTCAGTAGATCTTCGAAGGTTAGAAGCTTCCAGCAGTAAAAGAGAAGCAAGATATCTACCACAGGGCGAGGATCTGTTTTATTCCATCAGTTCTTCCTTTAAGCCATCACATCTAGGTTAGGGATATAGTGTAAGAATGTTTGTGTATGTATGTTTGTGTGTGCTCTGTGGATTCTCCCTCGTAGGGAAATTATGACTCCCCTGCCCCAGGTTGATCCCAGTGTTAACCAGCCCTGAAGGAGACTGGATCATGTTCATTTCTGCTGTGAGTAAAAATATATATAACTGGTCTTTCATGGTTTTCTTAGCTGTAGATATTATATCTTGTACTATCTCCCATAGAGATATTTCAAAGATTATGATACCACCATCCCTCATTAGTTCACTAAGCTCAGTATTTCTATTTCTGTTAAGACACTGCATACACAATAGAGAGCAGAACCAATTTTGACAGAAGCATGTCCACCCTCACTTCATGGTCACTGTTGAAGCCCTGAGTTTCTGCAAATAGACATGCTCTAAAACCACAACGCAATGACAATGATGACTACAGCAGTGACAAAGACAGACGGATGCCTGGACAGGTATTGGTTCCCAAACCGGCTCCAGGGAGGAAAGGTGAGAATTAGAAATGTTACTCATCACACTTGAGCAACTGTTGGCCTTCCAGACCAATGCCACTTGTCTCTGCGTTTATGATTTGCTCGACCTCCCTCCTCGGGTGTCTTTAGGTTGTTGTTGCTGTTGCTTGTTTTCATTGTATCTTGTGGCCAAAGGTATAAATGCAGACTCTGAGGAGAGACCATTACTTTAAAGGGTCTGAGGAAGCTTTGAAAGAAAAGATGGTTATAAGCTGTGCCTTTATAAACCACTTTTAAATCACCAGAGCCAAAGCACCTTAAAATCAATGAGAAAATTACCCAAATCTGATGAGAAGAAGGAACCTTCTGCCCTGCTCTGTTTTCCACAATTTGGACATGGTATTTTCAGTTGCTCTGTGTGCGTGTGTGTGTGTGTGTGTGTGTGTGTGTATTCTTTAATTGAAGTATAATGGATATATAACATTATTTTAGCTTCTATTGTACAATGTAATGACTTGATATTTGTATATATTGCAAAATAATCACATGATAAATCTAGTTAACACCCATCACCATATGTAGTTAAAAGTGTTCTTTGTTTCTTGTGATGAGAACTTCTACTTTTTTGGTAACTTTCAAATATGCAATGCAGTTTATTAACTATGGTCACCATACTGCACATGACATCCCCAGGACTTATTTATTTCAGAAGTGGCTATCTGTTTTTACGGGAGTGATTAATTTTTTGAATGCTAATACTAGCATTTTGTCATAAAATTTTCAGGGTTCTTCTGTGCTTAGGAAGATTTTACTGGATTCTTAGATATAGATTTAGGGTAATTTAAAATTATTCTTGTCACCAGACAATCTCGTCTCCAAATTAGTAGTGGAACTCAATGGGAAAACAAAGCTCAATGTCCAGAATGTTCCTGCATGGTCAAATTTTTATATACTTCTTTGTTCTTTATTTGAAAAGTTTGTGTAATAGACATAAAGGATACTGTGAGAGTTACAGAAATTCCAAAAGAGCTCAAGAATAGAATGAATGGTATTATTTCTTGAATGTCTGTGAAAGAGTTAATCTGCCAAGATGTCTCCATTTACAGTAGCCTGAACATCACCATTCCAAGCCCCAGAGTTAGAAGTACTAGTTTAGAACTCAAAGTCTATACTCAGTTATGCCACGTGTGTGATTCTCATATAGAGATTGAAGTGTGGCCTATGTGAGTCCTGATAAAATAAGAGTAAATATGATAAAGCAAAACATTTAACTAGAAAGTATCCAATTAACACTTTGGCTCTGAAAGACTGGAACTTGGGGGAGAAGTCAAAGCTGTTGATATAGATTTTATGGTCATCTGCATAGATGACAGATCTAAAGCCATGAGAAGAGGTGAGATCATCAAGGGGTGGCGTGGAAAGAACAACGTGCAAACCCTGAATCCCAAGGAAAGCCCACAGGCAAGTGGGTAGATAAAGAGATGAGCCTCTGATCCGCAATCAATCCGAAAGCCAAGAGGCAGGTATCATTGCTCCTCCTCCTTTACAAATCAAGAACCTGAAATACGGAAAGAAAAGTGACTTGCTCAATGTTACACATCAAATAAGCATACTATCTCGGCCAGAAACTAGGGTCCCTGTCCCCCAGCCCGTGGCTTTTTGCCCCACAATGTTAAAGTGGAGGCCTTCTGCCTTCCCTAAGCCAATCATTTTCTCCCCAGCAGGTAAGAACAGATGAATAATCCCTAGGAGAGCACTGCAACCCAGTCTGGGCTTCCATCTCTGTTGATCAGACAGCTTTCTGGTCTTTAAATGAAATTATCTCATGTTAAGGCTTGGTGTACATGGAGGGCGTGAGGGCAGACAGTGGGGGAGAAGCAGGAGTCAGTATTCGTTTTCTCATTTAATTAACCGTATTCAACAGAGCTAAGGCCATGGCAAATTACTAAAGGCCATAACACATACTTCAAGGAATACTTGGGGCCCATTTTTTCAGCCCATTAGTGATCAGAAGAACAGCCTCATAAACCCAGGTCTGCGAGCCAAAAAGAAAAATGTGTATAATTGGAAAAAGACTGAAAACAATCCTGGATAATAAATTATACTTACTCAGTTCCTTTGTCCTTCCAACTCTACGGCTAACCTCACATTTCATAAGGGAGCCATGGAGAAGAGGCAAATGCTGAGAGGAAGCCTGTACTTATTAGGCACCAGGGGGAGGCCTCCAAGATGAGTGAAATCAGTTGTTTACTTGGATTCCACTAACTTGCAGGGTGCGTCATGCCGAGAGGAGGCTATGGCTAAGGTCTAGAGTGGGGCCCCACGGCTTAACCATTATCTATAGGAAAATTGGCAGGGATTGCTTAGCAAAATCTCTTCTAATTAGGTGTTCCGATAATCTTCTAAATTCCTTCCTGCAAAAGCCAGCTACCTACCTCATTTCCTTGGGCTGCCTGGAGTTACAGTCTTTTCTGACATTTAATGGATTTCTCTCCCTGGGAGACAGCTCTTCAGCAAAAGGAAGATGAAATGGAGCTCTTCTGCTTACTGAGTGCATTTTCTTTAACATGTAGATGCCTAAACATGTGTGTACACACGTACACACGTACACATGTACACACGTACACACACACACACACACACACACACACACACACACACCCCAGCGTCTCTTGGGGATTGAAACCAGCTGGAATGTATCTGTCAGGGAGTGCCAAACTTCAGCCAGTCGCAGAACTTGAAATGGATTCTCCGTTTGCTGCGATGAGTCTTCTGGTTGTTGTTTATGTCGCTACCAGGGACGCATGAATTTGATCATTCAGTTCTCCTCCCCAGTGACATCACGGGAGTCATATTTTTAAGTGCAAAATTCCTGAGGGGGGGGAATCCTGGGGGAGGCAGAAAAACCAAAACAACCTGAGCTCCCTGCTCAGAAGTTCCCACCACTGTCCCCTGCCTGTGCCACCCTTTACCCTCTCCACGTGGCACATAAGGTAGTTTTGCCTGCCATTTCCCACATGGGAACATATGCAACACAGCTGCCATGCCCATACATGTGTATTGTAAAGTAAGGGCTGGGAGAAGAATTTGCTCCCAAGAAATATTCCCTAGTAGTGGCCCCTTTCCAACATTGTTAAGATGCCATATTCACCTCGTATTTATTATGGTCTATTATGAAAGTAATAGCGTCTGCCTGTCAACTTCTCTACTGGAGTATTCGGCAGTCAGACCATGAGGCAGTGTGAGGATGATGCCTTTTTACGCAAGGGCACCCCCCCATATTAGAAGTAGGATTCCTTTCTAAGTGTCAGGAAGCCTTCGTAATATGATTTGAAGGCTCTTTTCTTCTCCCAGAGTCTGTCCCCACCTGAAACTGTTAAAGCCCTGCTAAGAAAGTAAGCTCTGCGAAAGCAAGAATCTTACTTGTTCTGTTTATTATTACTGTGTTTGCATGTTGCATGACCTAGAAAATGCTTATTGAATAAATGGATGAAGGAAACCAGGAATGCTGCCATTTTGAGATTTATTTCTTTGGGTCATCAGAGCGTTGAGGCAATTATCTCTGAGAAATGGGTAATGTTTTCAGCCTTCCCAACTCATGACCCTGTGGACTTCACAAACTTATTTCATCCTTCCGACCCAGGGAAACTTTTAGCAGTAGCATTAACTATAGTCTTTTTGTGAAGAATGAAGACAACTTATGTTTATTTGGGAATATAGTATGTACTTCATAGACATTATCTTTATTCTTCACAATAAGACTGAGAAGAATAACAGCCTGACTTGACAGGTGAGAGACCAGGAGCTCAGAGAAATTAAACAACTTGTCTAAGGTAGCCTAATCCGTGAGTGGTAGATTTGAATCCAGATTTATGGGAGATGAAGCTTGTACTTATAAGACACCAGGGGAAGGTCTCAGAGGAGGGGGAAATAAACTGTTTACGTGGATTCACCCAATTTAAATGCTGATAAGAGTGAGGATTCCTGTTCTGATTTTCAAAATGGATGTTCTTTCCTCTACAAAGTGTGGCCATGAGCCAGCAAGATTCCCATGAGAGAGTGTATGGAAAATGCAGAGTCTTGGACTTCGCCCTAGTCCTACTGAATCAGAATCTGCCTTTTATTTTTTTATTTTTTTATTTTTTTAAAGATTTTATTTATTTATTTGACAGAGAGAGACAGCCAGCGAGAGAGGGAACACAAGCAGGGGGAGTGGGAGAGGAAGAAGCAGGCTCATAGCAGAGGAGCCTGATGTGGGGCTCGATCCCAGATCGCCGGGATCACGCCCTGAGCCGAAGGCAGACGCTTAACCGCTGTGCCACCCAGGCGCCCCCAGAATCTGCCTTTTAACAAGACCCGCAGGTGATCTGTCTGTACACTAAAGGTTGAAATTGCTGGCCTGCTCTCAATGCACACTGCCGCAGGTTCTGAGGGAAGAATGGAACAGAGAGAAAAGTTTGGAATGCAGTCAGCTCTCAGAGAAGAAAGGTCTGTCCCTATAGCCATGGTATCACTGGGAATAGCAGGGAGCAGGTTGAGGGCCCGGTGAGGGGTAATGGATCTCTGATTAGAGAGAACAGCACTTCCCACTTAGCATCACAAACCCTTGCTTCAATCAGAGGAAGCATCTCACTGTGACCACAGATTTTATGATTAAGTCTCTATTAGGGTGGCCAGTTTGTCCTGGTTTACTGGGGACTTCCCTGCAGGTCCTACACCCTGGGAAACTCTTCCATTGCAAGCAAACTATAACAGTTGGTCACTCTAGTCTCCATATCTTCCTAAAGGAGCAAATGGTAAAGTTGCTTGAGACTTAGATCCAGAAGATGCCCAGTACCAGCTACCACTGTTGTTGTCTTATATAAGCCACTCAGTGTCTTTTTTCCTTACCTGCAGAACGGAGATCATACCAACCTCATATGGCAGGTGCAGGACTTAATTAGAAGCTATAGACATTAAGACCATCGAGACAAGGACATTTATGGTCCATCATAATGGACCTGAATGAGTGTTTGTGAACACACTATGTGAACTAAGATACAATCATGTCTCCGAGGTGTTGCTGGTATTATGAGTATGTGTTGTTTCCCAAGTACCACTGTGTCCAGTTCTACCCAATCTGAACAACTCTGGGTAAATCATAGTCTCCTCTTTGAAGTCCCTCAACTCACCCAAGCCATAGTGGATCCTCTCACTTTTGAAGTACCTTGAGTCACTTGAAGAAAATCATTCAGTGTTACCAATGTTAAGAGGGTGTGCTCTGGAGTCAGAGGGGCAAATCTTGGCTCCACCAATTAATATTCAGGTGACATTGGGGATGTTACTTAACCTCATGGGACTTAACTGTTTATTTATAAAATAGGAGTAATTCAAGTGCTACCTGTCTCCCTCATAGTTGGGGGTATGGAAAGAGACGATGTTATATCGATGCCTGGCATAAGCCAAGTGCTTAGATATGTTAGTTTATCTGTTCTGAAATACATTTAGTGCTTACCTCTTAGAAGCCTAATTCTTTTTTTATTATTATGTTCAATTAGCCAGCATATAGTACATCATTAGTTTTTGACGTAGTGTCCAATGATTCATTAGTTGTGTATAACACTCAGTGCTCATCACCACACATGCCCTCCTAAAATCCTAATTCTTGTAGGACCTCCAGCTCAGAGAAGCATCCTTTTGTAAGAACAATTTTTTATCTTCTCTTTTTTTAAATTTTTTAAAGATTTTATTTATTTATTTGAGAGAGAGGGAGAAGGAGGTGGAGAAGCAGACTTGCTGCTGAGCAGAAAGGTTGATGTGGGGCTCAGTCCCAGGACCCTGAGAGCATGACCTGAGCCAAAGGCAGATGCCCAACCTCCTGAGCCACCCAGGGGCCCCCAATTTTTCATCTTCTTTAAACTTCTTATGTGTTTGCCTTGTTACTTTCTCCTAGATTGTAAGCTCCTTAAAATTAATAATAATAATTTTATCTAGACCACCTCCTTCAAGACCAGCAGTAAGAGCGACATTTCAAGCCCTCATTATTGTGCCGGGCGTTGTGAAAAGCAAATTGCCATCACTGGGTGAGTACTTACTATGAAGGCACTTTACTTAGGTTAGTTCATGAATCGTCATAACATCTCTATGCAGTAGGGATCATTATCCCCATCTTACCTATCCCCCACCTCCCCACCCATATAGACATGGCCATCATCCTGGCTTCTGTGCCCAAACTTGCATGCACTTTGTTTTCTCCTGATTACCCTGCTTGTCCTTAGTTTTGGATTTATCTTCAAGCCAGGGGCCTGGATGGTCTTTGAGAAATCTGAGGAGAAGGTCATTAACACCGGATCATTTCCCCAAACTGACCTTTTATGAAAACCTCAAGTAAAATCCCCCCACAGCCTTGTTTTCTCCTACTAGAAGATAGTGTCATGTGAGCTTGAGCAAGAAGTTCTGAAATGATGCAAGTGCAAGTGTTAATGTCCAAACAATTCAGAGCAAATAATTTAGTTTAATGAGTCAGTAGATATCTAATGAGGGATTAATATGCAAATAACTGTAGTGAAAGAAAATGAGTGACAACAATGGGCCCGTTGCTCATATGTCGTTTTCCCTACCTTCAGATCTGCTCCTGCACATTGGGTTTTGAGGTAGAAGCCATACACTGACAGGCTGCAGGCCTGATATGGCTCACAGCTAAGTTTGGTTTTGGTTTGCACCATGTTTTAAAACTCAGGAACTTCACACTAAAATCTATACTTATAGCTTCTCTTTAAAAACGGAAAGATCCGGCAACATTTCCATATGTTAACAATTGCTGGAGCCACCATTTCCCATCATTTTACACCAGACTCTTTTACTCATTTATATTCTTTGTCTGACCTTTACAGGAGTTGTGTTTTCTACTCTGTTATGCAAGTGTCTACCTTCATGGTCAAGTCCAATGAAAGGAGGTTGTACCTGTCCACAGTCTCTGTTAATGGGGTGGGCTTAGGCAGCCATATTTTCCATGTTACCTCCCACCAGTCGTCTACTTCTCAGCTGTGGCTGACTCTATCAGGGAGGGCAACTGATTCAGAAGTGGTCCATCCTGAGGCCTGCCAGGGACTTCTGGCCTGGCAAAGAAAAGTGAGCAAGGGTAATCGCATTATTCTCGCAGAATGTTGGAATTAGAAAGCTGAATAACTATTGCCAGCTAGTGGGGGAGAAGATTGGAGAGATTATGAAATGCGCTTAGCATCACAGTGAGACAAAGCCCCGTGCAAGCTGACTTGTGAGATGGAGAAAACTCATTAAGAAAAGAGAATACAAAGAAAGAAAGAAAGAAAGAAAGAAAGAAAGAAAGAAAGAAAGAAAGAAAGAAAGAAAGAAAGAAAGAAAGAAAAGAGAATACCTTTTGCATCAAAAGAGGCAATGATAAGACACCAGGTGGCCCTGAAAGGTTGAGAGATTAAAGATAGATGTCATTCTCGATTCTAGTTCTGGTGAGACCTGATGTGCTTGGCTTTTAATCCTTGGGTGTATTTGAGGTAGGGGAAACTTGCCCCCACTTGTCCTATATCTACCCTTCTTCTTAGGGAAACAAGACCTCAATGTCCTGAAGTGAACCATCTCACCATATGAGAAAAGCCCATCTGAGAATGAAGCCTTATACATAGGGGAGAAAACAACCCCACCCTACCTCCAAATATTTCAGATGTTTCTTATTTTTTTGAAATGGTTGTATTTTTTAAGTCTTCACTCAGCATATTTACCTGTATTTAAGACACAAGGGAGAAATGCAGTAATGATGGAAACATATTTCCTGAGCATTTATTGGGTATGATCTATACACAACCCACTGAGGTAGGTACTAAAAGGAAAACAAAGACGACCAAAATCCCTATGCTCCAGGAGCTTACAACTGAATGGAGACAAAGGACACGTACCTGAATTGCTACGGCATAGCACAGAATGGAATAAACACTGCAGTGACTACTTGCCAGTGGTCAGAGTCCTTAGGGAAGAGAGGGACAGGAGCCATTCTCTCCATTGGGGTGGGGCAGGCTAGTAATCCAGCTTCCTAACACAGGAGGAGAGAAGATAGATGGGTAGCAATTTACAAGGAGCACTGACAAAGGGCAGTGTTGATGGACATGAGGGGAGGAGATGGAAAAGGAATGCAAGAGAAGCATATCAGGACAAAGTGGATGATCCCCTTCGCAGGGACTCAGGGCATCCCTGAATGACACTCCACAGTGGCCATCGCCGTATACCAAAAATGAGTATCAAGAAGCGCAGAGAAGGGAGAGGTCACTGTGGATTTGGGAGGTCAGGGAATCCTTCCTCAGGAGATCAGCCTTCAATGGGGCCTTGAAGTTTGCCTAGGAGTTAGAGAAGGTTGAGAGGCACAAGGGCATTCCAGGTGAACGGAGCCTTGGGCACAAAGGCAGTGGGCTGAAGGAGCTGTTCTCTGTCCTTTCAGGGGCAGAATGTGTATGTTTGTGGGGACAGGGGAGTGATGGACCAGGCCTTAGCTGCAGTAGAGAGCTCACAGTGGAGAGTGGTAGAGAACACGGTCGATAAGGCCGTCCGGGGCCAGCCTGGGGGAGGCCTCAGATTTCAGGACAAAGGGTCTGGACTTGATCCTGGAGGCAGTGGGAGCCAGAGAAGACTGGGGAAAGGGGTTGACTTGATGAAAGAGTTCCTCATTCACTAAAGCAAAGCACCAGCACAGCTCATTTTTCTCCTTAGAAAACAATCTCAGAATTTAGCTTTAAGTGCACCCCCAACTCCATGAAAAGCGTATACCAGCCCCTGCAGGGCTCCCAGGGGGAGTTCACGAGTTCAGACTCAAAGCACAAGATGTGTTTTACTTGGCATTTAAGCATGTCTATGGGTGATGTGTGTCCTCAAATGAGGACAGACTGATATGATTAAAAATTTTATATCAGTTATTCTGACTCCCTCATCTTGCTTTGCTCTCCACTGTTCAGCCCCGACTCCTTCGCTTCTGGATATCCAGAATAAAATGGCTGCAAGATAGATCAGAGACTTAGTAGCATATGTGGCGTAGATTCTCAGGATAGGGGCTTTGCAGGATTTAACTACTGCTTTCTCAAGCTAAGTTTCACTTTGTCTGTGCAGGATTCTAGGAACACCTAGCATAGTGTCTGGTACTTGGCAGGGACCCTACTAGAACTAATTGGTAACAATGTTTATGATAGCAGAGTTTTAAATGAAAACCTTTTATGTATTTCTTCTCTCCTTTCTTTCTTTCTTTCTTCCTGCTCACAATTTCTTCAATTCTCTTTCCTCCTTTTTCTTTTTACTTTCTATCTCCTTGTAACTTTCTTTTTCCTTACAGGAACTGGGAAAGACAAGGGTGTGTGGGCGGTCATGGCATTCCTCCAAGGAAAGTGTGAGGCTTTGGGCAAAATAGATCTCTCATTTCTTCCAAACATAGGTCTAATCTGAACCGTCTCCAGGCTTTAGTCTCCAATCCAACTTCAGTGGTTTCAGTTGGACTCCACGAGAAGGGACCCCAGGGATGCTGTGTCGTTAGTCTTGTCTTGGAGAAAACCAGCTTTCTATGCACCTACTTGTTTCAAAGGTTGGGGCACCCACACTCCCTTTCCTCAAGTCACTAGAGCCCAGGAGAGACTCTTCTGAGTGGAATGCCTTGCTGAAGAGAAGCAGGACTTCATGAAGAGTTTGATTTAGCCCCAAATGATCTATTGTTATGCATCAAACATGTTTTCCCTACGAACCAGTTGGCAGGGAGCGCGCAGATAAATTACTACAAGATGTAACCAGACAAGCTGTTGAAAAGGGAAATGGCTCTCTGTGTGTGGAACTCAGGAGAGCACATCTATAAACATGTGTTGGGAAATCAATTCAGTGTAACTTTGTTGGAAGAAATGAGCTGCTGCCCCCAAACTACCAGCTTGCTGTGATAGCTGGTTTTTTTTTTTTTTTTTTTTTTTTGAGGTCATCGCCCATTGTCTCAGTGGTGAGGATGGAAAAACACGGGTAAGACCTACTCCAAAGTGTCTTCAAAGGGAAGTAGATACTGGATTATCCGTAAGCAACTGTGAATTCTCTCCATAGGCACAAGTCACGTTAGCTAACCTTGTTTTCTGGAGAGAATGCGTTAGAGTGATTCTATCTGCCTAAAACAATATTTAGTTGATGTAATGACAGATTTCAAAAGAATAACAGTAAAATATAATATATAATATAATATGATACAATATTATAGCACAATGCTATACAGTTTGATATATGGGCATGGCATGGGGCTGGGGATAATAAATCCTGCCTGACCACATTCCACTTGCTAGTCTGTGACTCTTGGAAAGGTCCTTGCCTTCTCTGAGATTTCCCCCTTTTATAAAGGAGAATAGGTATATACTGCTTGCTCTGCGAGGCTCTTTTGTTTTAAAACATGCGACATGCTCTATAATTGCATTGTGGTTAATTAAATTTAAATAAATTGAGTTAAATACAATGAGAGTCTAGTCCCTCATTCACACTAGCCACATTTCAAGTGCTCAACAGCCACATGGGGTTTGTGACTACTGAATTGGACAGCACAGATATTAAACACTTCCATTATTGTGGGAAGTTCTATGGGACAGTGTGGTTCTTGCCAGACACAGAGTAGGTACTTTGTACATAGTTGTTGCCTCCTGCTTCATAGTTTTCAAAGCACTTTCACACATGGGACCTGACTGAAGGACTACCTTTCCAGTGAAATTGGAATGCCCTTTGACAGTCTCTTGGACAAGACTGACTCGCTATATGGTGTCCTAACCCGGCTCAAGACTACAAAGCATGGTGACTGCTGGAAAATTGGACTTTAGTTAAAAGATTCCAAATGTATATGTGAGAGGCTTTGACTCCAACCACATAAGCTATCTTCGTAGAGGTAATAATAACGGCAGAAATGAAGCACAATCAACAATAACAAGCCAACTTATAAGAATAACCATCAAATACTCATGCTTTAGTCATGATGGGAATACTCTAAATGGACTGGTGCTAACAGGTTTATGATCCTCCTAATGTTTCATTTAACTGCCTTGGAAACACCCCAGGGTAGAAGGAGGCTACCCAAGATGTGTAGCTGAAGCTTAAGAAATTTTCTCAAGGTCAAAGCAGAGTTATTACAAATTTGCTTCCATTGGTTGAGGACCATCTTGACTTCCTAGGGTGAGTCCAACACATCTACACTGCAGTTGATGGGATTGCAGCTCTCTGAGAAGGTCCTCTGAAACTTCAGAGCATATTTCGTGGCAGAAAAAAAGAGCAAGCACATGGTACAGATGCCCTCCAAACGCAGAAGTGAAAAGAGAAAAAACAGTGGCTGCATTTGTTGAGTGCTTATTATGTAAACCGTTCTATTCATATTATGTAGGTCATCTGATTTAATCTCTGCCATAACTTTATCAACTTTATCAAGTCAAAACTATTAATATTTCCATTTTATAGATGAAGAATTGAGACAATGAATGGTTAAGAACTCACCCAAGGGCACAAGCTAGTAAATGGTGGAGCCAGGACTTGACCCTGGGTGGTCTAGCAAAAGTTCATGTTCTTAACCACTGCTCTCTGAGGCCTATTAGGGTAAGTGATCTTTCTGTGGTTTCCTCATTTAAGTTTCAAAGAAAAAGAAAAAAAGAGGAAGAAGAAAGAGTTCTTTTACAATATTTAAAATTTTCCTTTTGCAGTTTTCTGTCTACTGTAGGAAATGGCTCTAAATACTAAAGAAAATTATAGTATTAAAAATAATGATGAAAATGCTGTTTTCTAGATAAGGCAACTCAGATTTATGAAAAACAAGCATTGCATGAAAGATGAAGTAACAAATGCAAATGAGACAGTGAGATCATTTTATCTTTGAAGGTGTGGAACCATTTTGTCTTTAATGTTCAAGTGAAGAAAGTGTCAGGTGAATAGGACCACTTAGATGGGAGGGTCCACAAACTGAGACCTGTAGGCCAGGTACCTGCTTTTATGAATAAAGTTTTATTGGAACACAGCCACACCCAGTCACCTAAGGATTTGCTATGGGTAGGGTTGAGTATATGTGTGGTCCGTAAAACCTAACATACGCACCATCTGGCTCTTTATAGAAAAAAACTTGCTGATCCCTGACATAGATGACAGTGAGAAAATAGAATGATGTTCTGAAAGTGGGGTGTACTTTATAGCCATCATTTTCAGTAGTCTCAATATATAGAACTTCAATGGTATGTTATTATTACCATTTGACACTGTCTAGAATTAGCACGAAACTGCAAATAAAGGGCGTTCACAGGTCAAATGGCAAACATTTATAATAAAGTATTGTTGAGTTCTTCATTTGAAAGCCAAAGGCAATTCTTAAATAGGGTAGAATGAATAGTTGCTCTGTGATCTTCCAACCCTCATTCTTGATAGTTCTAATCACAAGGAATCATCATGATTATTCTTGATGTTGTTTCACTTTCCTTGCCTGGGTTTCTTGATAACAGAAGATTGTTTTTGGCAGTCTGGCACAGTAAGTCACGAGAATTGCAGCATCACTACCTTAGCAAAGTGCTAATGCAACCCAGGGGGAGCTGGATAATCATGGCTGACTTGTACTGATTACACGTTACGTGCCAGAGACGCCCTCCCTTCAGCTTCTCGCAAATATTTATGTCCTTAATCTTCACAACTCAAGGAAGTAGGCTCTGCTCTTCATTTCATAAGTGAGGAAACTGCAGCTCAGAGTTTATTACTGCATGCCAGGACACACAGCTAGAAAAGGGTAGAAAGAAGTTTAGACCCAGGAAGTCTGAATCCAGAAATAACACCTATAATAATTACGCTATATTGGTCTCTCAGTGGCTGTATCTATAACCTTGTCTTCCTTAGTTTTCAAGATTCTATGGGAAGCTGATCCTTGAGAATGCATCTTCCCACTCTTCTAATGAAAACCAATAGCCCACCCCTAGTTTGTTGTATAGCTATTTATTTTACAGCCAACTCCACTAGTAACTGGCCTCTAATAAAGCACATCATTTGATCAGGGATAGTCATACTATACTCAATTGTCTTTGTATTTCCAGCAATCCTTAGGAATTTCCTACCTCAATTATGCTGTCTATGTAATTAAAAATATATTATTTCAAATGTAGAAAAACTAGAAGAGTTTTAGATAGAGATTCTTGCTGCTCAAATCTCAATCTGAGGTCCATAGCGTTAATATCACCTGGGAACTTACTAGAAGTGCAGAATCTTGGGCCCCGGCCCAGACCTGCTGAATGAGAATCTGCATTTTAACAAGACGATCAGGTGAATCCTACCCAGTTTAAAGTCTGAGAAATTACAGACTGTGACACTACAGTGTGATTATCATGGGTTCCCCCTAAAAAATACTAATTTAGGACCTACAGAAGTAATGAGTCAAATTGACAAAAGCTTGCTCTGTTAAGGGCAAAGGCCTCATCCTAGCTGTGAAAAGAGCTGGTGGTTCACAGCCTGGACTGCACAATCGGATCACCTGGGGAGCTTAAAAAAACAAACAAACAAAAAAACCCAGAGCTATTCAGGATCTTCTGTGGTTCCCCTCAAATTTTAGTTTTTTTTTTCTCCTATGTCTGTGAAAAATATCTTTGGGATTTTGATAGGGATTGCATTGAATTTATAGATGGCTTCATGTAGTATGAACATTTTAATAATATTAACTCTTCTGATCCAGGAGCAAAGGATGTCTTTCCATTTATGTGTGTCTTCTTCAATTTTTTTCATCTATGTCATAGTTTTCAGTGTATAACTATCTCACTTCCTTGGTTAAATTTATTTCTAAGTATTTTATTGTTTTTGATGCTATTGTAAATGAGACTGCTTTCTTTACTTCCATTTTCAGATAGTTTGGTTTTACTGTATGACATCACAACTGATTTCTGTGTGTCGATTTTGAATCCTGAAACTTCACTGAATTCATTTTCTAGTTCTAACAGTTGTTTGGTGCGGTCTTTAGGATTTTCTATATACGAGACCATGTTTTGGAGAGATAATTTTATGCCTTCTTTTCCAATTTGGGTGACTTTTTTTTCTTTACCGATTGCTCTGACTAGGACTTCTAGTACTATATTGAATAGGAGTGATGAGAGTGGGCACCCTTGTCTTGCTCCTCAGAAAGAAAGTTTTCAGCTTTTCACCATTGAATATGATGTTAACTGTGGATTTGTCATATATGGCCTTTATTCTGTTGAAGTATGCTTCTTTTATACCACACGTATACACGGTAGAGAAATGAAAGTATGAAAATTCCGAATAGACATTTTCCCAAAGGACACAAACAAAGGCCAGTAGGTACATGAAAAGGTGTTCAGCATCACTAATCATTAAGGACATGCACGTCGGAATCACAAGGAGATATTACCTCATACCAGTTAGAATGGCAAGACAAGAGAAACAAATGTTGGCGAGGATGTGGAGAAAAGGAAACCCTTGCACACTGTCGATGGGAGTGGAAATTGGTGCAGCCACTATGGAAAACAGTATGCAGGTTCTTACAAAAGTTAAAAATAGAACCACCATATCATCCATAATTTCCACTTCTAGCCATATACGGGAGTCATCTGATTTTCAAAAGTTTGTTTTACACCTCTTTGCTTTTATAAACGACCTACATTATTACTTGTTTTTGCTAACTGAAAGAAATCTGAGGAGGGTTTTTACTTTTACAATAAAAGCAAAAATAGTGTTCAGTGTTTTGGGTTTGTGTTTTTTGTTTTTCAGCAAGTTGTTATAGAGGCAGCTATACCCTAAGGAGCAAGAGTGGCCCTGCCAATCCCCTTCTACGCTCAGCAGCTTAACGTCAAGCCACCATAGCTTTGAACTATGTCTGTATCTCTGCTTTATCTGCATTTATTTTGTGCGTCCGTTAGCAAAATGTGTTCTAAGATATAAATAAAAGCTAAGAGAGGTTATTTTTTGGGTCTGGGAATGTTCAAGAATATTTTCATATGGATTAACAGTCATTGCTTTTTCACGTCATGTCACTTTGGCTTACAAAAGAAATGCTCTGCTTTCAGATAGCTGGGAAACCTGTGTCTGAAGGAAAGGACGTCACTACCTCATAAAGATATCTGCACCCTCCTGGTTATATTATTCACAGAAGTCAAGACATGGAAACAACCTAAGTGTCTATTAGGAGATGAAGGGATAAAGAAAATTTGGCACATATATACCATGGAATATTATTCAGCCACAGAAAAAGTAGTAAATTCTGCTAACATGGATGAATCTTGATGGCATTAGGCTAAGTTAAATAAGTCAGACAGAGAAAAATACTGTATCTCACTTATATGTGGAATTTAAAACAGCTGAACTCATAGAAACATAGTAGATGGGTGGTTCCAGGGCCTGGGGGCTAGGGAAAATGAGGAGATGTTGGTTAAACTTCCAGTTATAGCAGAAATAATTTCTGGGGATCTTATGTACAGCATGGTGACCATAATTAAAAATACTGTGTTACATACTGAAAGTTGCCAAGAGAGTAGATCTCAAATGTTCTCACCATAACAACAAGAAGGGAAAAAATGGTAATTATGTGAGGTGAAGGATATGTTAACTAATCTTATTGTGGTAAACATTTTACCACATGTATACACGTATCAAATCACCACTCTGTATATCTTAAATGTACACAATGTTCTATGTCAACAATATCTCAATAAAGCCAGGAGAATAATCAACCCCAGAACTCAGGCTGCTTACAATAGCAATTAATTCAGAATCTCTAGCGGGTGGGATCTAGGCATCAGCATTTTTAAAAGATTCCGTGGTGATTCCAACATGCAGTAAAAGATAATCCGTCATTTGGAGATGGGCTATTCACTGTGGAAGAAGAGTGAATGTGATTCTATTGGCTTGAGTCCCTCACATGAGATGATCTTTCTATCTGGCCCCCTTTACCTGGGTAACTGTTGGCAAAGAGTCTCTCGTTGACCATAATTTTTTTTTAAAGATTTTATTTATTTATTCGACAGAGATAGCGACAGCCAGCGAGAGAGGGAACACAAGCAGGGGGAGTGGGAGAGGAAGAAGCAGGCTCATAGCAGAAGAGCCTGATGTGGGGCTCGATCCCAGATCGCCGGGATCATGCCCTGAGCCAAAGGCAGACGCTCAACCTCTGTGCCACCCAGGCGCCCCTGGTTGACCATAATTTAATCAGACTCTTCTGAGTCCCCTGCTCGACTAAGTCTGACTCGGGCTTCCGTTTTTTCCTCGTAGAGCCTACTTTTGGCAAGAATCATGTCAAGTCAGTATAGCTAGAACCCTCATCTCCATATCTGATCACCGTCCTCATTCCTCAGCATACCCAGGTGTTATCTGACCGCCTTGGCCTGCCTTCAGCAAGAATCCTATTTGGTTAGTTTAGAGAGAATTATCCTACCCTCTGAGTAGTTTTCCACCCCCTGACCTCCATCCTGCTCCTTGGTTACACCCCCACTCCCTTGGCTATTCAGAGTGCAGCCTGACCTCTCCTACGGCAGACCCTGCATTACAGGGATCCTCCTTGAGAACAGTCTTCCTTACCATCTTTAACAAGTACCAGAATAATTTTTTCTTTAACAATACTGCTCACCCTTAATGTCTCACCGTAAACCTGAAATTTCCTCTCTTCTAGAAGGTCTGAGTTAGATGCCTCTCCTACGCCCCCACAGCACTCCCTCTTCTCCTTTTAATTGCTGTCATAATTTCCTGTGTACTTTTCTCTGTGTCCCATTTGACTCAAAATGTCATAATGGTAACATTGCATACTCTTTGTTTAGCATGAACAACGGCAGCAGCAATGAACACTCATCACATC
Organism: Ursus americanus; assembly: GCF_024610735.1. Lineage (NCBI taxonomy): Eukaryota > Metazoa > Chordata > Mammalia > Carnivora > Ursidae > Ursus > Ursus americanus. The sequence continues at coordinate 18,527,464 of NC_142143.1, read as the reverse complement.
CCACACCGTGTGTCACTCTCTGTGCCTGTTATCTTAGCTCATCTATTTTACAGGTGACAATCTAAGGATGGGAAAATTAACTAACTTGCTAGGGAGCCCTTAGTGCCAAATTCAGTTCCTGGCACATAGTAGGGTGTTCAATAACGATTTCCTGAGTGAAAGAATGAATGTATGAATTACTTCTCCAGTTTGTCCACACCCTCTCTGGTGGGATTAAAGCCACACCGAGATTACTTTCCCCTACTCCCCGCCCCCACCTCATACTTGCTAGAGCCCAGACTTGACATATTCCAAGTTCTCTGCCACAAAACAGATGGGCTGAAAGCCCTGATCTTCCTATGGATGAAGAGTAGCAACTGCTGACGAAAGGGTTACTTTTCCAGCTTGCTTGACAAAATGTACTTTAAGGAAAAATAAAATGAGAGACTGTGTGTGTAGCATTTCCCAAAGTGTATACCTTCATCTTACAGTCTCAAGCTGTTTCCCAAGCTGAAGGTTGAGGACCCAGCGTGGGGAGAGTAGGACATGGAATTGTTGCAAAGGACCCTTAAGTCCTAAGACATGTCACACATTTTCTGAAAGCAGAATTAAACATTATTCTCCATTCCTAGATTACTGCTGGGTTGTAATGCTGTCATAACCATTAAAATGTGAGCTCATTTAAAGTCGTTATCAAATCCACATTAGTTTCCCATCATGTTACTCACTAGGTACAAACAGAAGCACTGATACATTTTGTGAGGTCCAGCAGGGTTTTTGAAGTTAGTAGTAGTAATAAAACTTCTAAGTATTTATTGACTGGGCAGCGTATTATAGATGCAGATTATCTCACCTAATTCTCCATCAACCATTTGAGGTAGGTATTATTATTCATGCTTTATATAAGAGGAGTATAAGATATACTAGAACTGCTAATAATATTTCCTGCTTTATACTGTGATGACGACTAAGCAGCTGGGGAACTCTGTCAGTTCAATGCCGGAGTGACACCAAGAGAAGTCCGTGAAGGCTCAGTCGCTTAGGTGGTGGTGGTGCAGAGGAAGCTAGCACTTGCCCCTGGACATGAAGGAGGGACCTCAGATGAACTGATGGTGTCTAGAATTTGGGAGCAAGTAATAATTCGAGGAGGAAGTATATGCCCAGAAGATCAGTAAGGGTAACGTGGTTGTCTTGGTAAATGAAATGAGAAGGGTGCCTGTCTGTTTGAGGCAAATGGTGATCATCTTGGATGGGGTGGGGAGAATATAGAAGGGACCTGTGACCTCCAATAGCTGGGAGGAGTGGTTCATAGCTACTCAAGCATTCACTGAGTCCCTATTGTGTTCCATGCAGAATTCGAGTGGTTAGAGTGCAGTTCTGAGAAAAGAGATGTGGCTTCTGTATTCATAGGAATTGTTTAGGAAATTATTCAACTATCTAAATAATACATCATTTAAAACTGTGACAGGTGTGATGAAGGAAAGGTACAAAGTGCTATAGAAATATACAGTAGGGAAATTTGGGCTTGTTTGGGAGGGAGAGGAGCAGAAAGGTTTTCTTGAAGGAGTAACTAGAGAGAGGGAAGAAGAGTAAGCATTCTTGGCAGAGAGAACAGCTTGTACAAAGGTCCTGAGGTGGAAGGAAGAGGGTGTATTTGAGAAAATGAAAGAAAGTCAATATATCTACAGCCCAGTGTGCTGAGAAATATACCTCTGTCTTGGAAGAGCTGGGGCTCTTTGCATAGGGGTTTCTATCCTGGAGAATGAGACAGGGAATGAGCCATTGGAAATTGTGTCGAAGCTAAGACCAGAAGGATTAAGCTATTGAATTATGTGTCTGAACTTCCTCAACATGCCCCCCACTAGGGACGCAGGTAGTCCAAATGTGGCCCTCACTACACTGCTTGGCCGGTTTGCAGGTGGCAAATACCCTGATGAGGGACCAGGAAGGTAGAGAAGGTAGTTCAAGATGGCCATGTAGGAAGATCCTGAGCTCGTCTCCTCCCACAGACACAGAAAGTCTACAGCTAGACTGTTCCGAAAATTCAGATGGATAAAGAAAGTGTGGTCCATATATACAATGGATAAAGAAATTGTGGTCCATATATACAATGGAATATGACTCAGCCATCAGAAAGGATGAATACCCACCATTTTCATCGACATGGATGGAACTGGAGGGGGTTATGCTAAGTGAAATAAGTCAAGCAGAGAAAGACAATTGTCATAGGGTTTCACTCATATGTGGAACATAAGGAATAGAGTGGCGGGCCACAGGGGAAGGGAAGGAAAACTGAACGGGAAGAAATCAGAGAGGGAGACAAATGATGGGAGACTGTGGACTCTGGGAAACAAACTGAGGGTTACAGAAGGGAGTGGGGTGGGGGGATGGGGTGACTGGGTGATAGGCATTAAGGAGGGCACGTGTGGTGATGAGTCGGTGTTATATGCAACTGGTGTGTTATATGCAACTAATGAATCACTGAACACTACAACAAAAACATGATGTACTATATGATGGCTAATTAAACATAATAATAATAATAATAATAATAATAATAATAATAATACAGTTTTTGGAAAAAGAAAAAAGAAAAATTCCCTCTGAAAAAGACCTGCAAACTACCTGAACAAGCTTTCCATAACAAAGGCTAAGGGACCCATTGAGATGGCTGGGAGAAGCAGAGGCATGGTTTCGCCAAAACCTCACCTGTGGTGTGGCAAACGACAGTTGGGAGAGGTCTCAAAAATCTGGAACGAATCCCTGAAGAGCAAGGGGTTTGTGCCCCACGTCAGGCACCCCAACCTCTGGGACCTGCATGAGAGAGACGAGCCCCCCAAACGTCTCGTGTGAAAACCTGCAGGGTGTATGTCCGGAAAGCCATAGGGCGGTAGGACTCAGCCCCAACAAGCAGCAAAAAGAAAAAAAAAAAAGGATTTTAGAGTGAAGATAGCCTAAGGAACCGATGGGACAGCATCAAGGGTAGTAACATTCACATTCTAGGGGTCCCAGGAGGAGAAGAGAGAGAGAAAGGGAGAAAAAAACTTACTTGAAGAATTAATGCCTGAAAACTTCCCTAACCTGGGAAAACACAGACATTCGGATCCAGGAAGCCCAAAAAGTTCCAAACAAGATGAACCCAAAGGACCCACACCTAGACACAGCGTAATTAGAATGTCAAAAGTTAAGGATAAAGAGGGAGTCTTAAAAGCAGCAAGAGAAAAACAGTTTGTTATGTACAAGGACACCCCATTAAGCCTATTAGAAGACTGCACAGTAAGAACTTTGCAGGGGAGAAGGGACTGGCACAATGTAGTCCTAGTGCTGAAAGGAAAAACACTGACCAGAATATGCTACCTGGAAAGGGTATCAGTCAGAATTGAAGGAGAGATAAAGAGCTTTCCAGAAATAAAGAGCTTTCAAAAAAGCTAATGCCAAAAAAACCCAAACACTAAACTAGTCTTATAACAAATGTTAAAGGGACTTCTTTAAGTTGAAGAGACAGGGCACTAATTAGTAACAAGAAAAATCCAGAAGTAAAAATCTCACTGGTATAACGTCAGTGGATTAATCACTTATTAGGCTAGTACAAAGGTTAAAGGACAAAAGTAGGAAAAATAACTATAACAACAACAATTAAGGCAGACACAAAATAAAGAGTAAACTGCAGGGGGCAGTTAAATGTAGAGATGGAGGATGCATTCATACTTAAAGGCTACCAACTTGAAATGGGTTGTTTTAGAGAGAGAGGCTGTTATTTATAAGCCTCGTGGTGACCACAAAGCAAAAGCCCATAGTAGATACACAAAAGATAATGACAAAGGAATCTAAGCATAACACTATAAAAAGTCATCAATCCACAAGGGAAAAAACCAAGAGAAGAAGAAAGGAACAGAGAGAAGCTACAAAACAACCAGAAAACAATTAACAGAACGGCGATACTTCTCTATAACTACTTTAAATGTAAGTGGACTGCACTCTCTAATCAAAAACATAGAGTGGCTAAATGGATTAAAAAAACACCAAGACCCATCCATATGCTGCCTACAGGGGACTTACTTCAGAGGTAAAGACGCACACAGCCTGAAAGGGAAGGGATGAAAAAAGATGTTTTATGCAAATTGGAAACCACAGAAAGCAGTGGTGACATTGGAATACAGTATGGAGGTATAAGAACTGAAATAGAACTACCATACAATCTATCAATTCTAGTTCTGGGCACTTATCTAAAGAAAACAAAAACACTAATTCAAAAAGACACATGATCCGAGGGCTGGGCACTTCTCTGCCCTTTATGCTGTGGAAAACAGTGTGGAATTTCCTCAAAAGGTTAAAAATAGAGCTACCCTATGACCCAGCAATTTCACTACTGGGTATTTACCCCAAAGATACAGAGGTAGTGAAAAGAAGGGCCATATGCACCCCAATGTTCATAGCAGCAATGGCCACAATAGCTAAATTGTGGAAGGAGCTGAGATGCCCTTCAACAGATGGCTGGATAAAGAAGATGTGGTCCATATATACAATGGAATATTAGCCATCAGAAAGGATGAATACCCACCATTTGCATCGACATGGATGGAACGGGATTATGCCAAGGGAAATAGGTCAATCAGAGAAAGACAATTGTCATACGGTTTCACTTAAATGTGGAACATAAGGAATAGCATGGAGGACATCAGGAAAAGGAAGGGAAAAATGAAGGGAAGGAAATCAGAGGGGGAGACAAACCATGAGAGATTATGGACTCTGGGAAACAAACAGGGTTTCAGAGGGGAAGGGGGTGGGGGGATGGGCTAGCCCGGTGAAGGGCCTTAAGGAGGGCATGTACTGCATGCAGCACTGGGCGTTACACGCAATGAATCATGGAACGCTATGTCAAAAACTAATGATGGGCTGTATGGTGACTAACATAACATAATGACATTTAAAAAAAAACAGGTTCTCCAGAGCTGAGTGCATGTCTGTATCTAATATATTGACATATATGTATATGTGTATTTATGTCCATGCTTAATAAATTGCATATATGTTTGTGTAAAAACAAAAACAAAAAGACACATGTGCCCCTATGTTTATTGGGCATTATTTATAATAGCCAAGTATGGAAATAACCCGTGTCCATTGATGGATGAATGGATAAAGATGTGGTGGCCATATATACAAAAAAATACTAATCAGCTATAAAAAAGAGTGAAATCTTGCCATTGCAACAAAAAAGTCAGACAGATAAGGACAAATAGCAGATGGTTTCTTTTCTACCTAGAACCTAAAACACAAAATAAATGAACAAACAGAACAACACAAAACTCACAGATACAGAGATCAGACTGGTGGTTGGCAGAGGGGAAGGGACTTGGGGTGGGCAAAAGCGTGAAGGAATTCAAGAGGTACAAACTTGCAGTTATAAAATAAGTAAGTCGTGGGTTGTAATATACAGCGTGGTGACTATAGTCAATAATATTGCATTGTAAATTTGAAAGCCTCTAAGAAAGTAATCTTAACAGTTATCACAAGAAAAAAATGTTGCAAATTTGTAGGGTGACAGATGGTAAACAGACTTACTGTGGGGATTATCACGCAATGTATACAAATGTCGAATCATTATGTTGTACCCCTGAAACTAACACGATGTTGTATTGCAATTACACTGCAATTAAAAAAAAAAAAAAAAAGAAATCAGTTCTATACCAGACCTAGTGTGTCCAAATTTCTAAGGATGGGTCCCAAGAATGGGTACTGTAAAAAAGTTCTCCTGGCACTTAAAAACAAAAATGGAAGCACCAAGTGATACATTTGGTATTTTGTGATTTGATGGGTTTGATTTCCCAAACCCAAGCCCTGATTTGGATTTGTAGATCTCAAACTCATCTGATTCAGTCTGGAATGGGCCCTGAGATTTTGCACTTCCGAAAAACTCCCAAGGTGCTGTAGCTTTCTGAGAACCACACTCTGAGTAGTGAAGTTCGAGAAATGCAAATGCAAGAATGAGTGTCTTTTCTCCAAAATCTGCCAAGGCCTGTACCTGAAATCAATTAGCATATGGGGACCTTATTTATAAGTCCCTCTCCCCATACCAACCCATTTTTCACGGCAGAGATTGGGTCTTTGTTATCTCCATGTCTTTCCATCTCAACACAGTGCTCAGCGCATTAGAAGCACAATAAATGGCCTTTGAATTGAATAAATACCATCATGTCCTCAGGGGCCAAGCCGTGGAGCCAGCTGAAGGTGAGGCATGGCTATGATGCAGGCCTTCTGCCACTTCCAGTCATAAATTCCAATTGGATGAGGTCCAATGCGAAGCTGTGTGTTACCAAAGCCTGCTCTGTAGGGGGTAGGGTCAAAGCAGGCCTCTGGAATATTAATAATTCTGAGCGGTGACCGCAGCTATGATATTTACAGACCCATGAAGCACAGGGGACAGCCTGAGTTTGCGCACACAGCTATAGACTCCAAGGACTTATTCTGCTCCAAATGGAGCATGTATATTGCTCAAGGCTGCCAAAAGCTATACGGTTCATTAGCTTTTACTATAGAGAGAATGCGCCAGGTCTGGTGCTAAAATGACACGAGGAAGCACATTTGACAGCAATGGTCAAAGGAAAAAGCACAGTGGGAGCAGGACTGCTCTGTGGGCCGTTGCTCACGCCTTTGGAACAGGAGAAAAATACCTCTGTCTCTCCATTTGGAGGCCCAGGCTGGTTGGAATCTGACAAGGACTTATTACTTCAGAAACTTTTTTCAGGGATTTGGTTTCTTCCCCTGGATTCTCCTTGCATGGTGATGGATGTTTTTTTCCTGAATATTTTTTGATACTGTGACTATTTGTGTGGTTTTTGAGTTACATATTGTGAGAGGGTCAGGAGATAGAAAAGAACACAGAGAGAAAGCACCAGAAAGAGACAGAGAGAGACAGAGAAATAGAGAAGTTTAGGAGGAAGGAAAAGGAACATGATTTTATGCAGAAGGGAAAAGGCAGAGAACAGTAGGGAAAGGTGTGGGGAGTCAGGTAAGGGTAGAGGGGAGGAGGGTCCCAGGCCACGGCTGCCCCTTCTTTTTGGTTCTTTATACTTAAGGATGGTCAATGCATCCTTCAAAAGGTACTTACACAAGACTCCCCTTAAGCCCTACAGGAGGCAGAGAACCAGCATGTTGGGTCCTGCCCTCAGCCCGAATCACTCACTTTGGGATCTCACCATGAACTCTCACTCCTGTATTGATTCTGCCACTATCACTCTCACTTTCTGGCTCAGGGGCATTTACATTTCATGGGTTAAAATTCATTAGTGGTTGGAATAATCAAGATCTAGTCTCTTAGCAAGCTTGACAGTTACAATACAATATTGTTATCTATATTTGCTGCACTGTGCACCAAGTCTCTAGGGCTTTTTTATTGCTTGTTGCAAATATGTATTCTTAAACGATATACAACCTATCCCCCACCCTGCATACCCTGGTAACCATTTTACTACCTGTTTTTGCAAGTGTGGCTGAAAAGAAATGATACTTAATGACCTGATAGAGGTGCTAATTATCGCTCAGTGGCAATCATATTATGATAGATAAATGTTTGAAATCAACACGGTGTACATCTTCAATTTACACAGTGTTATATGTTAAATATATTTCAATAAACACAAAACTTCCTCAGGCTATTAGAACCCCACTTTATCTGACCCTGCCACACTGAAGTCTTCTTACTGAGTTTCCCCCATGCCTTCGGCAATCTTCTCTGCCCACGGTCTGTGATTAAGATCTCATCCTGCGCTTCCCACACCTCCCCAACCCATCCGAGGTTTAGATACCACGTGGAATGTTACCAATAGCTCCCTGTTTCCCAAAGTGTGTGCCCTGGACCAGCTACTTCAGAATCACAGGGGTAGGAGTAGAGGAGGAAGAGGAAGGGAGGATTTATTTTTTATTTTTATTTTTTACCTGCAGTTTCCTGGATCCAGTCCCCCCAACCCTACTAAACCAGACAGAGGAGGAGGGACTTCAGAAAGCTGCATTTCTAGTTTCTGACCCACACGATTCTGATATATGGGGCAGTTTGAAAACCTCAACAAGAATGGCCTTCAGGCTTCCCAAATTCTTCCTTCTTCAAGACTCAGAAGGTCAGAGACCCGCCCCTTCCCCCAACACACAGTGTCCTGCCCAGAACCTGGGCCAGACCCTAACACAAATCACTGAAGCCCTCCAGCCCTACACTTTCTGCTCAAGAGCGGGAAGCGGTGTAAGTCACAGAGAGAACAGGTGCAGGGCAGTCATATGCACAGGAGCACGGCAGGCCTGGTGGGGGTGAGGGGCTGCTAGAGGCTGGCTGCTCTGTGGGCGCCGCTGCTCCCCAGTGCAGAAGACTGGCTGGGCGGAAGTCCCACCCAGAGATGCCAAATATTCTGAATTTTTAAGGGATGCCAGGAATCTAGATTTTTATGTAAACTTTTCTGATTTTTAACTTCTGGCTCAGATTTTTCTAAGGGGCCGAACAAAGACATGTGGGGGCACGTTCAGGCCGAGAGTCTGCATTTGTAACCTCCAGACGAGAGCTCCCCAGGCTTATCTTCAGCACGAGGGTTCTGGGATATGTTGACCCTGAACTTCCCTGGCTTAGTAAGCTGTTTTGCTGCTGACTGGAGGGTCTCTGCTGTTCCCTCTCCTTTCCAGGAAAAACCAAAGTTTCTGACTACCCCGCAGCCCCAGTCAGTGGGTATGTGATGGCTGGAACGTGCTAGACCAATGATTCTCAAACTTCAGCACACATCAGATCACCCAGAGGGCTTTTTAAAAACACAGACTGCCTGGCGCAAACCCCAGCGTTGGTGATTCAGAAGATCTGATGTAGGGCCTGAGAATTCGCACTTACGACAAGATCCTCGGTGATGTCGCTGCTGCAAAGGCCTACTTATTACCTAACATGTCGTCTTCCCCTTTGGGTCAGCACTCAGTCCTTAGCTTCTGTCTCATTCCCCAGTCGCTTCAACAGCAGTCACTCGGAGCCTTTCTGGGGTTGCTCACGCGATGGAGCGCAGTTTGACAATCGCAATTGTCACTGTTGAGTGTTTGCCCAGTGCCAGCTCTTCGTCTAAGCTCTTTACTGTATTAACCTTAACCTTAACCTTCATCATGACTCTCTCAGGAAGGCATTATCACTCCCAGTTTCTACAGGAGGAACTGAAGCCCAGAGAAGTTAAGTAACTTAAGTCACACAGTGAGTGGCAGAGTGGGAATCCAAACCCAAAATGTCTGACTCCAGAGCCTGCTTGTCCTCGTGTTCACAAACCCACCTGGGCCACTTTTGAAAGCAAAAGGAGACCCTATTAGTAATTGCATCTAGAGAGCAGAGGTGAACCACAACTCTCCCAGGCAAACTGGGACATAAGTTTCTATGTGTTCTGTCCTTCCGAATGTACTCTTTGAGTGCTCTGCAACTTCGTGAAAAGGGTACAGACTTTGCAGCTATTTACATTCTAGTTCAACTGAGCGAAAACGTGAAAGGACTCAGCTCAGGGCCCACGACATAGCAGGAACTCAACAGATGTCTGTTTCCTTCAGTCGAGCTTCTAAATCCTTACTGGCAAATACAGGCAAGTGTCATATATAGCCCTGACTCTCGAAGCCTTCAGAGTATAGTGGATAGAAAAAAAAAAAAAAAAATCTCAAAGCGAACCCTTAAAAGATTATACAAAGACTCATAATCCATGGCTCAGGGTAACAGTTCAGAGAAGGTGACACCCTCAGGTCTTAAATTTTTAAGGAGTGGGGTTTCAGTTGAGCCTTGAAGACTGAGAAGAAGACAGGAAAGCTAGACTCAGAGACAGCTAGAGAAAGACAAGGAATTTATGCAGAAGCTAGAGAAGAACTAAGAAGCACCTTTGCAACGGAACTCTGTTGGATATTTTAACTCTGTCCAGTCTTTGTAATACTCCAGATGACAAAATAAGGAAATATCTTTATTTTATGTATTTATTTATAGTTTCGCATACTCTGTCATTATTTTGCATCCACTCGCAAAAACCCTAGAGAACCCAATAAGGACTTGATCCTCCAGGGCATAGACGTACAGACGGAGACACTGGCCTGTGGTTTTCGAAAACTTACGAATTTAGGGATTTTGAACAAAATCCTGCCCATCACAATGATTTTTACAGTAAGAGCAACAGCTGCTGGGTACTTAGTCCTCCTGATTTATGTAAAAAGGAAGAGCAATTTCATCGTACTTTTGCCCAGTCCGAGGAGCGGGAAATTCTAAACAGGCTCAACACTGCCCTCTAGTGTGCGAAAGGGAGATGAGGGGATCACGGAGCGTTGGTGCCAGGGCCGGCTGGAAGACTGGAGAACAGGGAAGAAACGTTACTGTATCTGCAGAAGGTCTTTGAATTGATAAATATCCAAGTGCCCTAAAAAAATATACAAATAAAAAGGTCTATTATGGTGCTTCCCATAGAATATAACGTTCTGTGAAGCACCAGTCCCCCATGATAATCCATTCACACAGCCCCTCCCAGGGCCCATGGTTAGCTAAGTTAGGAGTTATCTGCATATCATACCCCCAAGAACTAACTACAGGATTTAAGCCTCAGTAAAGGCTCAAACAGTAAAGGCTCTGGGAAGTTATGCAAGTGATGAAATCCCATTTCCCACACATATGTGACCACTGAACATTTTTCTGTTTTGTTTTCTTATAAATCCATGTCATCCCTTTGGACAACTGCTCAGGGAACATACTTTGGACAATGCTAGAGGAAAAACCACAAGGTTCTTGCCTCAAGTTCTCTATATGATGAAAGAATTCCTGTCCCATAGGCTTTGATGGCTCCACTTCGCTTGCGAAGATTGAACTCAATAGTAAATCAGAATTGCTGACCAAGCTACAAAAGGGCAGAAGAACAGGTGATGATGGAAACCAAATACCTAGTCTCTGCCAACAAGGCCTGGAAGGTCCCACAAGAGGCTGAGAAGCCATCCAGCTCTTTCCCACCCCCCCCCCCTTAGTCTCCAGGCAGGACATAAAACTTCTCATAGTTCTCCTAATTCAGCATACTCACTCTCTATTAAGTTCAACTGAGGCTGAGTTCGAGCGTCCCCTTCTTCAAATTTGCTCATGCTAGGCGTGTCGAACACCTGCTATGTGTGCGGCAAGACACTAGGAATACAGATCTGAAAGACAAAGAGTGTACTCTCAAGGAGCTCATAATTTCTACCACTGCAGGAAGATGGGAGGAACAGAAGACACAAGTTCTGTTCTAAGGAAGACCTCAACAGACGCAGACAGAGTATGTTGCAGATATGTTCTTCTAGAACACACCCAACAGGGTTCTCACTGTGATCACGTGGAATTCCTAGAACAAACAAAACCTTCCTCGTGGTAAGCATTCTGTAGATATCAGCACGCGTTGCTGTTGTTACTACAACTATATCATATGTTACACTTCCTTTGAATTACTTTATTCTCTTTTTGCTGTCCAAGAAAATAGAAGGGTAAGATGCTAACCTACCCCACAAGTGGTTTAGTTGGTGAAATCACTCCTTTACTCAGTGACTGGTAGATACCAACAATGACACTTGATTTCTCCACCTGTAAAATTATGCTACCAATAACTCTCTTTTTGGCTGATTCCATTGACTTATCAGTTTCTTCCCTCATTCATTTAACCAAGTACTTACGGAGTTTCCAATATATGCGAGGCTTTGTGCCAGGGACAGGGAATAATAGTAATAAATAAGACAGATTCGGTCTCTACCCTCCTACGGCTTGCTATATTCCAGGATTTTGGAGAAGGTTTAAAATGAAATTATGTTATATGAACATATTTTGTAACATATAAGTCTGGATAAATGTAGAGTATTATTATAATTTAACAACTCATCAACAGTATTGCTTTTAAGCTTCACCTCCTGTTTCTGGAACGGAGAATACCATTGGGCTTATTACTTGGCACTATGGTTTCACAGGCACCTTCAGAAATGTCTGCTGAGTGAATTAATGAGTGGAGGAATTAATTAAAAGTATCATTACTGGAATTCCATTTGCTGCATAAGTAGTAATAATGATGAAAAGAAGGGAAATCAACAAGAACACATATGAATTAATGAGCTCTCATTATGTGATAAATATGATATAATGGACTTTATAATCATTGGCATCTCAGCATTAGGTATCATCTTCCCATTTTAGAGATGAGAAAAATGAAGTTCAAGGTAACTTGCCCAGGGCTTCAAATCTGTAAGCACAGATATTAAAGGGACCAGAGGCCTGAGAATACATTCACATTTTCCTTCCCTTGAAGGGGAAATTTCATTCTTTCCTCAGATCCCATTTTTATTATTGGGGAACACGGTCTTCTTTTTCAAACTAAACTAAGTGAGAAAGGATGAGGTGGTGCATTCTACCTAATGTGTTGCAGCTGGAGATGGGTACGAGGGCAATTAGCTGAAATTAATGCCCTGAAGGCAATCATTACCAGCCCCAGCCTAATAGGAACCCAGGGCATCTATGATAATTCAGTCTTGATTCCCCCCAACATTTTCCCAATAAAGTGAAACAAACAACAGATTCCTTAACACCAAAAGGCCAGGAGTCTCTGAGATGAGCGAGACCTGATGCAGAACCCAGTCACACAATAACAGGGCAACAGAAGGCCTGAAAGTCACCTAGTCTAACTCTGCTTGATGCATCCATCCCACTAAGCGCCCCCCGGCCTATGCTCTCACAGCCCTGAGGCTAGTGAACTCACTCATTGGAAAGTCTGCCATATGTTGAGCTGAAATCTGCTTCAGGTTACTTCTACTGATGGGCTTTTATTGGGGGGGGGGTCACTCAGGACATCTGATATGTTATTCACATGACTGGTGTTTCCATATTGTTCTCACGCTACTTGTCATACCACAGACTAATACTATTATACACTTAATATTTTTTCTTTCAGCTTATTGTAACTTAAACACCTTTTTTAATCTCAAAAATTAAGCAATAGTATGTGTGATTCATAGATTTGATGTATTCATTTTATATTTTTCTAATAAATATTAATTATATTATCAACATTTGTTAATTACATGTATTTTGTGTATTATGGTATTATTAATATATTAATGGTGGTACGGCTATCTCATTTTAAGAAACACCATATGTATCCCTTCTCTATACAGTAGTCCCCTCCTTGTCCATGGGGGATACGTTCCAAGATCCCCAGTCGATTCCTGAAACAGCAGATAGTACTGAGCCTTATATATACTTTGTTTTTTTCCTATACATACCTACCTATAATAAAGTTTAATTTATAAATCAGGCACAGTAAGATATTAACAACAATAACTAATAATGAAATAGAATAATTGTGACAATTTACTATAATAAAAGTTATGTGAATGGTCTCTGTCTCAAAATATCTCGTTGTACTGTGCTCACCCTTCTTGTGATGATGTGAGATGATAAAATGCCTATGTGATGAGATGAAATGAAGTGAATGATGTAGGTATCATGACATATGTTAGGCTACTATTAACCTTCTGAAAATATGTCAGAAGGACCACCTGCTCCTGGACTGTGGCTGACCATGGGTAACTGAAACCATGAAAAGCAAAACTATGGATAAGTGGAGGACTACTGTATAGACTATTTGAGGTTTCATTAGAACAAACATCTCCAGTACTTTCAATCATATAACATTATGTAAAATTAATTTACTACCCTGGTTATTTGCCTCAAGTTTGTCTATTTGCCTGTTTGAGTTTAGGGACACCAGTCTCATATAAAATTCTCTCATTATATATCATTGGTTTTATTAATACAATCTGTGTTTTCATTAGATTTCTTAGCAGTCAAACTGCTATATGTATTTCTAAAGAGTTCACTGGTCCTTAACATCTTTTTTTTTTAAAAGTAGTTTTTCCTTTTTTTTTTTAAAGATTTTATTTATTTATTTGACAGAGAGACAGCCAGAGAGAGAGGGAACACAAGCAGGGGAAGTGGGAGAGGAAGGAGCAGGCTCCCAGGGGAAGAGCCTGACGTGGGGCTCAATCCCAGGGACCACGCCCTGAGCCGAAGGCAGACACTTAACGACTGAGCCACCCAGGCGCCCCTGGTCCTTAACATCTTTTAGTCTTATTTTATCCATGCCAGTGTTATAGCATCTTTTCTCATCTTCTTCATTTTTTTTCCAGTAGAGAATGTCCTTCCCCCCCCCAGCTTTATTGAGATACAATTGACATATAATGTGTGAGTTTATAGTGTACAGTATTTTGATTTGATATACTTATTGCAAAATGATTGTCATCATAGCATTAGCTAACATCTTCATCACCTCACATAATATCATTTCTCTTTATGGTTTAAGATCTACTCTCTTAGCACTTTCAAGTATATAATTTAATATTGTTAACGACAATACCTATGAGGTATATTAGATCCCTGGAACTTATTTCTCTTATAACTGGAAGTTTGTATCCTTTGATCAACATCTCCCAATTTCCCCCATCCTCCTAACCCCTGGCAAATGACCATTTCATTCTCTGCGTCTATGATTTCAGCGTTTTTAGATTCCACATGTAAGTGATATCATACATTGCCTTTCTCTTTCTGATTTATTTCACTTAGTATCATGCCAAATTGAAGAAGACACAAAATAATAAGTATTAAATAAAGATATTTTGTGTTCAAGGATTGGAAGAATAAATACTGTTAAAATATCTATACTACCCAAAGCCATCTATAGATTCAAAGCAATTTCTATTAAAATTCCAATGGCATTTTTCATAGAAGTAGAAAAACAATTCTAAAACTTGTGTGGAACTACAAAAGACCTTGAGTAGCCAATGCAATCTTGAGAAGGATGATCAAAGCTCCAGGAATCACACTTCCTGATTTCAAACTCTACTACAAAGCTATAGTAATCAAAACAGTATGGTACTGGTGTAAAAATAAAAAGGTAGACCAATGGAACAGAATTGAAAGCCTAGAGGAAAACTCTCACATGTATGGTCAGCTACTATCTGACAAGGCAGCCACGAACATTCAGAGAAAAAATCTCTTCAACATTCAGTGGGGGAAACTCTCTTCAATAAATGGTGCTAGGGAAACTAGATACTCACATGCAGAAGAATGAAATTGTTCCCTATGTTAAACCATTCACAAAAATTAACTTAAAATGTATTAAAGATGTAAGCGTAAGACCTGAAATCATAAAACTTCTAAAAGAAAACACAGGGAAAAAGCTCTTTGATATGACACCAAAAGCCCAAGCCACAAAAGCAAACATAAATAGGTAAGACTACATCAAACTGAAAGCTTCTGTACAGCAAAATAAACAACCAGCAAAAGGAAATCACAACCTATGGAATGGGAGAATGATACATCTGATAAGGAGTTGATATCCAAAATATAGAAGGAACTTGTACAACACAATAGCAACCCCCCCAAAATAATCTGATAAAAATGGGCCACACACCTAAATAGGCATTTCTCCAAAGAAGACATACAAATGGCCAGTAAATACTGGAATAGGTTCTCAACATCACCAATTTTCAAGTGGTGATCAAAACCACAACAAGATATCATCTCACACCTCTTAGAATGGCTGTCATCCAAAAGACAAGACATAACAAGTGTTGGTGGGGATGTGGAGAAAGGGAACCCTTGTGCACTGTGGGTGACGGCTACTATAGAAGATAGAATGGAAGTTCCTGTAAAAATTAAAAATAGAACTACCGTATGATCCAGCAATTCCACTTGGTATATTGTCCAAAGCAAGTAAATTCAGAATCTTGAAGAGATATCTGCACCCCATGTTCTTTGCAGCATTATTCACAATAGTCAAGCTATGGAAATCACCTAAGTGTCCCTGAATGGATGAATGGTTAAAGAAGATGTGGTGCATATATAAACAATGGGAGATCATTCAGCCATGAGAAAGAAAGAAATCCTGCTACTTGCAAGAACATGGATGGACCTTGTTCATTCTTTTGGAAGCAAGTACAAGAGATTGCATTGGTCCTTACTATATTTTATCTTGGCCTATCAATTTAACCTGTAAAGGTATGTGTTGGTTCTGATTCTGCTACCTAAAATATTCATTCTCTTTCCTAGCCTCTAACCATCTATAGATTTGATAAACATGCCTTCTGTATCTTCATCCAAATCACAAACAGGCATGTGGACCTAGGAACTTGCTTCCAGGTTGATATTAATCCATCAATCATCTTAATTTGAGTACTGATTTCTATAGTTGAATCCTTGGGTTTTTTCATTATTAATCCTTTAGACTTTTATTCAATATGACTTATGTGATACTCTGGTATATTACTTTGACATTCTTAAATTCTGCTCCATATGTACTTTGACTTTTTTAAGATTATTAAAGAATTATTTAAAAACCATTCATCTGTGAATGTTATAAATAAGGTTTATTGATTACCTGGTTTTTCCCTCTCTAAACCAAGCTCTTCACAGATGCTGAGCATTTTAAATACAATCAATTCATAATGGTAGTCATTACTGTCCTTAAGATATAGGGAAGGAGTTCTTGAAAGGTTATAAAATCATCAAAGTAACTGGAGAAGCTAAGATTCAAATGCAGGTCTGATATCAAAGCACAATCTACTTCTTTTCTAAGATGGTAGGCTCAGAATGGAAATTAGGTTTGGACCGATGGGCATGTCTGCTATCAGGTTTGCTTGGTAAAATTTCTGCATTTGCAAAGCTAATTCATTTCAGCTATCTTGAAAAATATCAAATCCTCTGCTAAGCGGTTTGATTTGGAAACATTGAAAGCCTAAGTCACAATATCTGCACAGAAGAGAGGCTCATATAGAATGAAGATGAGGCTGACTTTGACCTTGTGAGGAGTCTCAGTGGGGAAGGCAGGAGCAGAGGGCAACATCAGAAGGGGTGCATGTTTGCTGTGTACACTAGAGTGAGACTTCTAAAGGCTGGTGTGCTAAGCCAGAAAGCAGAATTTAAAATGAGTTTCTCTTTTTTCCATTGGATATTCTTTCCTGCAGAGAAAACTGGACGATCACATGTAGAAGAATGAAACTAGATCATTCTTTTACACCATATACGAAGATAAACTCAAAACAGATAAAAGACCTCGATGTGAGACAGGAATCTATCAAAATCCTAGAGGGGAACATAGGCCATAACCTCTTTGACATTGGCCACAGCAACATCTTTCAAGACACATCTCTGAAGGCAAGGGAAACAAAAGCAAAAGAACATTTGGGAACTTCATCAAGATAAAAAGCTTTTGCACAGCAAAAGAAACAGTCAACAAAACTAAGAGGCAATCCATGGAATGGGAGAAGATATTTGCAAATGACTTTTCAGACAAAGGGCTGATGTCTTAGATCTATAAAGAACTTATCAAACTCAACACCCAAAACACAAACAATCCAGCCGAGAAATGGGCAGAAGACATGAACAGACATTTCTCCAAAGAAGATACACAAATGGCTAACAGACACATGAAAAAATGTTCAACATCACTAGCCATCAGGGAAATACAAATCAAAACCACAATGAGATACCACCTTACACCAGTTAGAATGGCAAAAATTAACAAGACAGGAAAAAAGTGTTGGCAAGGTTGTGGAGAAAGGGAAACCCTCTTACACTGTCGGTGGGAATATAAGCTGGTACAGCCACTCTGGAAAACAGTAGGGAGGTTCCTCAAGACATTAAAAATAGAGCCACCCTATGACCCAGCGTTTGCACTATTAAGTATTTACACCAAAGATACAGATGTAGTAAAAAGAAGGGGCACAGGCATCCCAATGTTCATAGCACCAATGTCCACAATAGCCAAACTGTGGAAGGAACAAAGATGTCCCTCATCAGACTAGAATGGATAAAAAAGATGTGATACATATATACAATGGAATACTACTCAGCCATCAGAAAGGATGAATACCCACCATTTGGATCGACACTGATGGACCTGGAGGGGATTATGCTAAGTGAAATAAGTCAAGCAGAGAAAGACCATTATCAAAGGGTGGAACATAAGGAATAGAGTGGCGGGCCACAGGAGAAGGGAAGGAAAGCTGAATGGGAAGAAATCAGAGAGGGAGACAAACCATGAGAGACTCTGGACTCCAGGAAACAGAGGGTTACAGATGGGAGGGGGTGTGGCGGATGGGGTAACCGGGTGATGGGTATTAAGGAAGGTATGTATGGTGATGAGCACTGGGTGTTATACACAACTAACGAATTACTGAACACTACATCAAAAACTTATGATGTACTATATGCTGGCTAACTGAACAAAATAAAAAAAAGATGATATAAAAATAAGTAAAATAAAATGAGTTTATCTGTGGTCTTTAACTGTGGCACAATTCCATTAGAAGAAGAAATAAATGTTTTCTGGATTGATCCCCCAATCCTGCAACTGCTGCCACTGTAGCTACCACTATCTTGCTTCTACTGGGTGAGTAACTCAGTAATGCCATCTTTAACCACTGGACTTATCCGACCACATTCAAGCTCATATACGCAATCCAGTTCTTTTCCCTTAAGAGTTGCTGTCCTAGAAACAGGGATACATTCTTCATCCCATCCTACAGAGGCTACAGAGGGCCAATCAACATGGGAACCATTTCAAAGTGATGTAGGAGACTGATGGCTCCCAAAGGAGAGACAGGCTACTGGCTGTGCCATATGGACTTCAATTCCTGGACATTCATTCACCCCTTTGGGAGAGAGCTGAGATGGCAGCTTTTCAATGGGTACAGCTTCTCTGCAACCTTGGCCTTATTTCCTAGCTCTTAGAGGGTGGGTAGCAAGCAAACTTTTCCAGTAGAAGGCTGTGTTTCTGGGTGCCAAAAATGCACTTGGACATGGAACTGTTGCAGAAGGCCTCTGGGGGAACCTCTGTGTTTTTGCATGGTTGTGGGTTGCTAGGTCTGGGATAACCTGGGGCAGGCTGCATTGCTCACCAAATCCTTAAATGAAGTGCTTCAGCAAGGGAACGCAGGATAAACTCGCCTGGCTTTTCTGTCATGTTTGGCAAAGCCAACTATAGAGCTGCCATGTCAAAGACCTCACGCAAGGTATGTCCAGCTGAAAGCATGGAACGACTTGGTCAGACCAGATGGCTGGTCAGTGTGGGAGAGAGCCAGTCATCTACCAATGCTTGTTTAAGGTAATATGAAACATTTTTAATAATAATTTTATTAAAACAATTTTCCACCTGCTTCTAAATAGCACAGGAGCCAAGTCTACATAACTAGGGAGAATTTCATTACAGTGGAAACTGTCTTGCACACATTGTTTTCTTCTGTAGTCCAGTAACTATGCTCTACAGAGAGATCAGGCTAAGACTTCCCAGGATGCACCACATCAAAGATGCCAGTGCCAATCTGGATTCCCAGAGAACCTGAAATCCGATTTGATTTATAATGTGATCTGCTTGGTTGCTAGAACAAACAGAACGCCCTCCTTCAGCCCTAATGAAAGGCTTAGGTCAGCATCCCTCTGGGTATGGCCCCTCCACCCAGTAAAGTGAATCTTCCCTGCTTTGAATGGATGCCTCTGAAGCCACCAACATGTCTTAACAGTGGCTAGCTGACTCAGAGAATTTTCTTTAACTTGTGGGGGTTGGTATGTGAGGTTTCGGACCTGTTCCCAACCCAACGGCAAGGGAAGTCTGTCTCCACAGCTGCCCAGTGTGCCCTGATGCACGTGGAAATTAAGGTGTACTTAAATGTCCACACGATAGAGTGGGAGAAATTATGTTATTTTGCAGAGTGGCTGTTTTGATGTCCTTTCCCTTCTCTGGCTGGAATTACTGCACAATTTCCTAATGATCTCCCTTCTTTCCCCCTCATCCCCTCAGTCTGTTCTCAACACAGCAGCCAAAGTCATGGTGTTCAGGCCTAAGTCAGACCATGTCACTGCTCTGTTCAGAACCTTCCAAAGGCTTCACACATCACTCAGAGTAAATTAAAAACCAAAGTTCTCACTTTGGTGAGAACCTATAAGGCCTTATTGATTCTTTTTTTTTTTAAAAGATTTTATTTATTTACTCGACAGAGATAGAGACAGCCAGCGAGAGAGGGAACACAAGCAGGGGGAGTGGGAGAGGAAGAAGCAGGCTCATAGCAGAAGAGCCTGATGTGGGCCTCAATCCCAGATCGCCGGGATCACGCCCTGAGCAGAAGGCAGACGCTTAACCGCTGTGCCACCCAGGAGCCCCAAGGCCTTATTGATTCTAACCTCATCTCCTCCTGGTCTTCTCTTCCGTCGTCTCTGCTCAGCTACACTGGCCTCTTTGCTCGTTCTGGACACATTCCTGCCACGGAGTCCTCATTCTCACTTTTTTGCTGTGTAACCACATGAGTCACTCTAGATTTGCTTCAATACAATCTTCTCAGTGAGCCCTTGTCTGTCCCCTCTTAACCTACTAGCACCCCCCTCTGCTCCCTTTGCCTAATTTTTCAGCCTGGTATTTATCAATGTCTAATGTACTATAAATTTCACTCATCCGTTTCATTTATTGTCTTTTCTGGACAAATAATCTCCGGGAGCAAGGATTTTTGTCTAATTTGTTCTCTGTTGAATGCCTATGGTCTGAAGTGTGTCTGATATAAGCACTCAGCAAATACGTGTTCAATAAATGAATTATATCATTTAATCCTCTCAAAAAACTTGGGAAGCAGATTCTGCTATGTCCCTCTTACAGGTGAAGAAAATAAGGATTAGAGAGGTTAAGTGACTTGTCCAAGGTCGCATTTATTGTCATTAATGTTTCCTTGCCCTGACTACTTACTGTGGGGCAACAATATACTTCTTCTCCTGCCAGAGTGCATAATATGTAATACTCCTAAATTCAGTAGCCTTCAGGTATAGTCCTACCACCTCTAATAATACCTACTTGCTTCCACACCAATTCTTAGAGACTAAAGTTATCAGTGTTTGATCATAATTTCTCTTAGGCCTTCCAAAGTAAAGAGCCCTACATTTCCATGTTGTAACTCATTCTCTGTCCATGAGATAAGGATCTCCCTTTTAGCCCAGTCCAGTCAGATACTAATGAGAAATCCTACAAATAAGAGCATTCTAAGTACTCTTTCGATAGCATATTGGGTATAAAATGTACTTTATAAAGCTTTCTTATTGTGTGTTCTTCCTGACCACTCCAGGTAAGAATGTTGCCCCTAGACTCAGAAAGTCCCACTTCAAACTTCCATTCTGCTGTATGCTAGCTGAGTGGCCAAGAGAAACCTACTAAGATATCTGTTTGACAAGACTTCCTAACCACAGAGGATGATTTTAAGTGCTGAACGAGATTATGTCCCTAAAGCACTGGTGAATATGATGGGAATGCACAGAATATTTAGGTATAATTAGGACATGGTAGCATAATTATCCAGAGTAGGGATCGAAGGAGGACTCATGAGCTAGGGGCTTGTCACCATTCCATAGTTGCAGCCACACTCTTGATTCCATAAAACCTATCTGATATATTAATCCACTGTTGATACATCAGCTCAAGTTAGAGTGTGTGAATTAATTCATCACCATGGCTAAAAAGAACAGAAAATCATCAAATCATCAATCAATTAAAAAATGTTAACAGACTTCCACTTTATTGTCTTCATTACCAGGTCCTGAGTTAAAAAAAAAAAATCCTCATAAGTCTTACAGTATAGTAATGTATTTGCAGAGATAAACATTTATAAGGGAAAGAAAA
Source organism: Ursus americanus (assembly GCF_024610735.1). Taxonomy (NCBI): domain Eukaryota; kingdom Metazoa; phylum Chordata; class Mammalia; order Carnivora; family Ursidae; genus Ursus; species Ursus americanus. The sequence continues at coordinate 18,505,793 of NC_142143.1, read as the reverse complement.
ACTAAGAGTACCTCCAGTAAACGGGTAGGGCCCAAAATACAGCAATGGCCATCAGCATTAAAGAGGTACAGATCTTTTCCAGAAAAGGGGGATTCAGAGTGGAGATGATACTTTGGGCTAGCCTTATGTAGGAACTGGATCTGAATGGGCAGCTGGAAAGCAGATGTATCATTGGAGGAATAGGCTAGCCTAAAAGTGAGGCTAAAAAGGAAGGACAGGGTCAAAAGTTAGAAGTTCCTGCGTAATAGTTGAAGAACTTTGGCTTTGATCTTACAAGCAACGGGAGAGTGGGTCCATGTTTAAGAAGAATGACATGGAATCAAAGAAACCCGGAATGTTGGAACTGGAAGTTACCTCATCCAGTTCAGCCTCCACCTGGGAGTGAGGAGGAATCTGAGGTCCAAAGAAATGAAGTGACTTGACCAAGAGACCATGTCAGTCAAGCCATGACAAAACCAAGACCTCAACTCAGGGGGCGCCTGGGTGGCGCAGTCGTTAATCCTAATCCTATTCCTCCCTCCCTCTTAGGTATGGATGCTTAGGCTTCCCCAGTTAAAATCCTGCATGCAAATCTCCACCACAGAGCCTGGCTCCCCGGGGAACCAGACCTGATGTCTCCAACTAACCCGACTGAAGTCACCCTACTAGCAAATAGCAGAAGCAGAACTTGAATGCAAATTCCATGCTCTGTCAGCCAATCTGCCACATGGCAGGTGGACCTATGAATGGTTGTGACCTCTGCTCCCACATCTCCTGTCATGAGGCACCTCATTTGCTAACTTCAGTCACACTGGCCTCGTTTGCCTTCTTGAACATGAGGTCATACCCAATTCCATTTTAGGGCTTTGCACTACCTCTTTCCTCAGTCTGGAAATTCCTTCCTCCAAATCATTACATGACCGGCTCTTTCTCATCATTCAGTGCTCAGATCCAAGGGCAGCACATCAAAGATGCTTTCATATTAGCCCTGACTACTCTCACATTAGCTTATGCTTCTATTTGTATATTGTCTTCCCTCCAGTGCTGGATCTGCAGAAAAATGTAATCCCTACGAGAGACGGGACTTTATGAGTATCCTCAGTGCTTTGAATAATGGATCTCAAAGTGTGAGCCATAAACCTCTGATCAAATCACTTTCATAATAATAAGACATTAAATGTCTTTTTTTTTACTGTGTTGACATTTTGCAGTGATGGTGTGGAAGCAAAGGTAGGTAAAACCCCTGGCTCCTTAGCACAAATCATGCAGTGGCCATGAAGCCGTACAGACAGTCATTCCTCACTGTTAGGTCCTCATAGCAAAATAAATAAATAAAATAAAAACATTTTAAAAAGACAGTTTCATTAAAGAATGTCCTTGACAAAGCAATAAAAATTGTTTTAAAATTGTGGCTCTGGAGTACACATCCCTTTAACATTCCCTGTGATGAAAGGAAAGCATCTATAAAGCATACCCCCTCAAAAATGAAGCGTAACGATTATCTTGAGGAAAAGCATTTCTACAATTGTTTGGTTATAAGCAGCATTAGCTCCGTTTTTCATGAAGCCCCATTGTTACTTGAAAGAAAAACCAACAGTCAAATTATGGTTATTTACATTTGGATATATGGCAGGCATTTTCTCAAAAATGAATGAAAATGACACTTTAAGGAAAATAGTTAACAGTATAGTTGCTGATGATAAAATTAAAATTTTCCAGTGAAAATGAGAATTTTGGAGAATGGCCTCTACCACTCTCATTTTGACAGCTTCCCAATAATGAAAGACTTTTTTGGTGCAATTGGTAGTGATATTAGCAAATGTGTGATTTAAAAATATAGTACATATGAAGCATGAGAGACTATGGGCTCTGAAAAACAAACTGAGGGCTTCGGCGGGGGGCGGGTGGGATAGGCTGGTGATGGGTAGTAAGGAGGACGCGTATTGCATGGTGCACTGGGTGTTATACACAACTAATGAATCGTCGAACTTTACATCAAAAACCAGGGATGTACTGTATGGTGACTAACATAATATAATAAAAATATTATTATGAAAAAAATATAGTACATATAGTCTTTTGTAATGTGTCAACTTTTAGACTATCTGAATAACTCAGTGAGCTATCATTTTCCAAGTGAATGATGGGTAAAGTTACAAAATTACACATGGTTAAAGGGTCAATTCCAAGTGCCAAGATAGACCAATGGATTTTAATGTAATAGAGTATGAAAAGTTAATTGATATGGTTTCAAATTCCTCATTGCAACTAAGTTTTAAGAACTTACTATGAATTGACTTTTATTTTAGCATCAAAGATTATCTACAATTATCTAAAAAGGTTATTAAAATACTTTCCCTTTTCCAACTGCATAACTATATGAGAAGCAGATTTTCTTTATATACTTTAACCAAAACACATACCACAACACATTGAATACAGCTATCAGATGAAACCAGATACCAAAGAAATTTGTAAAAATGTAAAACAATGTCATTTTCTTACTATTTTTTGTGGTTTTGAAAAGCAAAGCTATGTTATGACATTTATGAGTGTTATTTGTGTTAATATATAATTGATTTATTATTATTAAAGTCAATTGATCAATTTTTAAATTTGGGGGGATTAACTTCTACATTGGTAAATATTGACAGATAGAACACACATAAACAAAAGTTCTTTGGGGTCCTCAATAATTTTTAAGTGTATAAGGGGATCCTAAGACCAAAAAGTTTGAGAAACTCTGGCTTGGAATCAGTGCTGGCATAGAATTGACTTCAAAACTATTTATTGAACGATTCCAATATTTATAAAAGGAAATAGGTAATAAAAATACACTCCCAGTTGGATTATAGATCAAGTCTCTGCACATTACAAAAATAGAATATTGTATTCATCTGAGTGAATGCATGTACTATCCCTGTAGCTCAAATTAGGTAGCTGTCAAGAAAGAGAGTATCCATCCCAAGTTTGATGGTCTTGAAAGGAAATCTCCATTTCCTACAGACAGCCAAAATCTCAGGTATTTTTAGAATGCAGGAAGTCTGTCGGCTTAAAATTAGTTCTCATAGGGCTTGCCTTGCCCAGTAGTGCTCTTTACCTGTAGCCAAGGAACATTTATGAAAGGGAAGAATTTAGCACAGTCCCAGACAGCTAATGAGTTCATATCTATTCTCTACTCATCAGATTGCCTAAAGACATGGCAGGAAGTGCTGTTTGAACAGGAAGTGTGCTTTGGAAACCCAAACACTTGAAGTATCTCTTTAATGGAGATATGTCAAATCAGATTTATAGTCATGACCACCAAGCTGCCCTTCCTCCTCAAGCTACCCTCTCAAACTAGGGCATGATAACCAGAGGGAAGAAAAAAACAAAAAAACCCCAAAAACAACAACCAAAAAAAAAAAAACAACAACAACCAAAAAACACCCAACAACAAAAGACTAAGATTATCATCTGAATAGGGGACTCTTTGGCAATGCCAATGTTATGAAAGCTAAAATTAATGAGCACTGCAGGGAGAATTCTGAATATGGAGACTCAAAGATGACAATGGGGCTTTCTGCCCAACATTTTCTGGAGCTGGCTTGGGGACTTTCAACAGTTTTAAAGCAGGCTTATTCTATGGCTGGCAGATTTTTGCAATAGTCCAGACCAGCTTTCATAAGAAGAATGCAGGAGGCTTGCCTCAAATTTTGGAACAAGAAGATTGCTTTACCTGAATTATAGCAACATCTTAATTAACTAGAACTGAAGCAAAAAGATCTTTCAATTAGACACTTTTTATCCTACACTAAAAAAATGAAGTGATAAGAAAACCAAGTGACATAAATAATTTCATAAGGGGGGAAGGACTACTTTCAGAGCGTATCCATGGCTAAATATCCTTTCAACTCATCTTCTGTACTTTCAGTGTTCAGTGCAATTGAGAGTAGCAATTATGGCTCAAAATGATGATTCAGAGAAATCAGACACTCACCAACCCTTTATGCATCTTAGAAAGTTAACAGACACAATTTATTATTGAAAACTTTGCATCATGTCTTGAGATAACTGGGAAGCCTGTGAGGTTTTACAAGGCTAGACTACAAATTAGCTAGACACATTTCCCTGGTGTGACACAGTCACATGGATAGACACTGTCAGTTAGCAAACAGTTTGTTTCTAACAACAGCTAAGATGTTAAGGTGGATATGAGATCATCTTTATCATACCGAAACAAAGAGAATAATTTTTTTAAATGTTCTTTGCTCCCCTTTCCTTCTATGGACTTGACCTTCACTCTCTTTGACCGGTGATCCGTGGGATTTGATGGGGAAGTGGGGATGTCACAAAGGAGTTCACAGTTAATGTTCATTCAAAATTAGATTTCAAAGCAAGAAAGAAGGTGTGGTATTGGAGTTTTTGTTCAGAAAGTTTTCCAATCCTTTTGTCTCCTTTTTAGCATGGGCCATTTCCAGAAGGTCCAGCCCTAAGACTTCTCCTGTAGGGTGGTGAATATACCCCTTATATACGTTACAGAAGTTTCAAATTCATAGTAATAGAGTATGATATAAAAAGGTACAGGATAAAAGTCGCATGCCTCTCCCAATATACTAAGGCACCAATCTCAGGAAAAAAGGAAATGAGAGATAGAAAACAAAACAGATAGATTATGTGCCTTGATACTCTCTTCTCCCACCTTCGGCTTTGAAGAGGGAAGTTATATTAGGAAAGTGAAGAAAACTCTGAATAAAGAAGGGGATCTCCTGTCTCTCACTCCCCCTTTGAGGCGCTGGAAGGTGTCACAAGTCACAGGCTTCCCCAGGGCATCCTGAGGCATAGCCACATCAGAGCAGGCTTGACAGAGCAGGGTGGTCAGGCTGAAGGTGGCCTTAAGTTGAGGTTTTTCTTGAAGTTGCCTTTCGTACCCATTTAGGGTAAGTGTGGCATTAAGAGCCAAGAGGACGATGGTAGAGTCTTTTCTACAGCTAGTGAGTGAGATGACCTTACAACAGATGCCAGGTGGGCACTATACCAGGGGAGCAAGAAGAAACCAAGTTAGCAAAGAAGGGAATGGACAGTCCTCCCCAAGAGCACTGTCAAGGTCAAAGAACGCTTAGCATTAGAAGCCAGCTCTTCTCCTTCTTCACAAGGTCACATGAGCCACCTCATTCCCCCATCCCCCCATACACCAAGATTCCTCTTGCAGAAGAATCAGGGAGGTGATCAGAAAACCAAATACTCGGAGACACTGAACACTATCCAAAAGGACTATTTCAGTGAACAGGTATTTCTGAAGTTTTTAAGTAACTAGGACTAAAACTCATCTCCCCCCTCCCCCCGCTATCAGAAACAGGTTAGAATTAGTTATAGATACAGTAATAACGTTGCATTTTCCTTACAGATTTAAGTTGTTGGATGAGTGAATTTGTGGCCAACTACATGGGATGGGGGGAGGGTGCTGAAATCAACTAGGATTTCTAGGGTCTGTGGACATCGTGTCCCTACCTCTTAGGAAGATTAACAAATGCCCAAACTAAACTTAGGGAGGCACATGTAGAATAATCAGCAGACGGGAGGAACGAAATAAGTTATCATGAAGCTCTTTCTTGAGTTCTGAAAATTCTAAAAGGCTAATTGTTATTCCACACACACACACACACACACACAAAAAACCCTTCCAATTCCATTTTGAACTCAGACCACTATTTCACTGATCTGGGACTTTTTCTGAGACTGGAGAAAAACATGGGACCCCATAACAAGGTCATAAAGGAAACAGGCAGTAATGTGGATGCCAAGACCTGTTTAAGAAATCGCTGCGAAGCAGAACCAGAGCCACGTCGCTCTTGCAAGGGCTAGCTCATCTAGGACCATTTCGTCTCTCAAGCCAGGCAAGCGGGAGCCTGGATAGTAATTCAAGGAGTTTGGGAGGGGAATGTGATAGACAACTGGGTTGAACTATCAACAAACAAGCTACTCACTCCCAACACTGTAGAACTCACTAGGGTTTAGTTCTGCTAAGTGCACTTTCTCTGCTCCTGTGATGAGCAACTTGCAGGAGTCATGGAGTCCATGTCAGGGGGATAGCCAAACCTCTTCAGGGGTTTGTAGTAGTGACTCCTAGGGGTGGGAGGTGAGATCTACACCAGGGTTTACCAAGGCAGGATTGGAGGGGCTTGGAGGATGGAGAGAAAAACAGATTTTGAATACAGATCTGAGCCCTACCAACTTGAAAAAGGTGGCTCTTACATGTGAGTAAAAATTATTTGTGAGTATATCAAAGTTCGTCAAGGAAGAAATGAAATGGGGCAATAATTTGAAAATAGTAATGTGCTTTACTTTTGCTTTTCCCAGTGCATGGCTCAGCAAATCCATCTGCAGAGGGGAGAAATTAGGGATGCTGCAATTAGAATGCAAAGAAAAAGCACATTAATGATTTTCAAAATTGGCCCCTTTTATAATAGCCTCCCTCTCACTCATTTGCATAGCAATGTGCTTTCTGGAGTGTGGAAGGGGTGGAGTCTGGGTCTCAGCCGTGAATTACACATATATTATACATACCCCACAATGGAGCTCATCTATTTCACAGTGTTTGATCTTGGCACATCTCAGGGCATCTGTCAAAAACGCAAGTGACACCCACCACCTGTGCTTTGGCAGGAAACAGATTCGGAACGACTGCTTGAGACAATGAACCTGTGGTTTGGATAATAAGCAGCTTGGAGGAATATTAGGGCTGCTGTGGGGGGTGTTGGGGGAGACCAAGTGCTGGGCATGTGATCTTGGGCCAGTAGCTTCACCTTTCTGAGTTTCAGTTCTCGTTTCTGTGGAAGGAGACAGTTGAAGGTGATTTCTAAAAGACTTTCCAGAGGAGAGAACCATGAACTCTTCAACTCCTCAGGACGCGGGATTGAGCGCCCTGACGAGCCTTCAAGGATGCCAGAAGAGACACAGCCATGTGCAGAATGGCCTCCTGGCCTGCAGCAGAGACCCCTGAGTATGGCTTCACTGGGCCCCACAGGATGGCTTGGGAGGAAGGTCACTTAGTTACCTGGCCTCTGGCTTCTGCTTTCTTCTCTAGTTCCTCATTACCTTCTTCCAGCCCCCACCCTCAAACACCACAAAGTACTCGAGATGCTCTCCATGATCAAAAAGTGCTTTCTGTTAAGCTCATACAAGTATCTTATGCTTCGGTGTGAATTTCGGTGAAGTGTTACCCTCCTAATATTCCTACACACCCCATACCCTGCCCCATGTGATAACATGCTTTCAGGCTTCTGTGCCTGCCTATATTCTGTTTCCTCTGCCTCAAACATATCCCTCCTGCTGCCCCCTTGCCAAACCCCCAATCTCCTCAGGCCCTCTTCCTGGTGAATTAGGGAGTTCACCAGAGAAACCCTCTGTCCAGGGTCTAATGGACAATCCTATGAGGAGGCTGGGGTACCCGCCTGCTTTGATGACACCCTGAATGGGGAGTGAAGTTGAATTGAGATTCTGAAGCTACAGTGCTAAAAGGAATTACTGTGAACCTGAATTATTACCCATTATGTCCACTGTCGCTAATCTGGGCTGTAGACAGGATTCTAGAAGCAATGGCAGTAGGAGGTTAGCTGTAAACATCCCATTTATTGAACCCTGACACCAGCTGGCTCCTCACTCTTACTTCTTTAGCCTAAAAGTAAAGAAAAAAGAAGAAAAAAAAAGTGTCTAGTTAACTAAGGGCTATTACTTACTAAGTTTTAGTTAACTGAGGTTTACCATTATTCACAGCAGGCAAACCATCTCTTCGCATCCTTTGTCTGAATCAACCTTAAAGAAGGGAAAAGAGTCTATTTTCTTCACTTGATTTTCAATGTGCGTTGACCTGACTTCCGATGGTCTGTGGACCCCACCCTCTGTGTCTGTACCCGAGGCTCTAGGTGAGAGATTCTAGAGTCCACCTAAAACATTAGCATTTTTGGATCCCAGCTAACAAGAAGGTGAATGTTTCTATTGTTCAGTTATGCAATTTTCCGTATTGCTTAAACAGGCATGTCCTGCTTACTGGAGAGGATCCGTGTGGACCGATAGTTGATGAAGGAGCCTAGAAGAGAGAGGAACGAGGCAAGGTGGCAGGAGGGTCAGCAGGAAGGCAACGAGGCAAGAGAATGATGGGAGGGTTGACCAAAGCACTTGGCTGGGGAGAGCTTGCAGTGTGAGCACAGGGTTTCACTCTTGGCCTAAGAAAACCTTTGCAGGGGCCTAAATAAAACTTTTTAACTTAAAAAACTTCAGCAGTAATGAGTTCCAGCTGTGTGGCAGAGCAAATTCCTAAGTCCGAATAGTTTCCCTAGAAAGAAACAATTGTGTCTGCCCCTGCCTTGTTAACTCTTTCATTCCTGTGGGAGAGACACTCTCAGGTCTGTTCTTTGGTTCTTGGAGATGGCATGGGCTGAGCAGCTCTGGTGTCCTTTGCAAGGTGGGCCTGGAACAGGTTCATGTAGCCTCTCCCATGCCAGTTAGATTGCTGAGGTCGAGGTTTTGTCCCTACTATTTACCCCCAACGCTGTTACAGCCACCATCTCAATCAAGACGCTGCTGGCCAAATCCAGCGTGTTGCCTGTTGCCTGTTTTGGTCAATAGAGTGTATCGTACTGTCACTAATGTACTGTCTACAGCTGCTTTCCTGCTACATTGGAGTTGAGTAGTTGTGACAAAGAGAATATGGCTCACAAAGTCTAATATAGTCACCACCTGGTCCTTTACAGAAAAAGATTGTGGGGTTCTGATTAAACAAAATGTAAGTTTACTTGAGGCTTACCTGTCGATACCAGTATCAAAGATTTGGTCTTGTTTTCACCATAGAATTGGGCAAACAAGTGTCTCCAGAGATCGTAGAGTTCAATCAATTTTTGATAAAAGCCAAGATTCCCAAAGTAAAGGGGCTCATCCAGGGTTAGGTAATGGTTGACTCGAGATTAGTATGGAGTTCCCTTCCCCAGACCCCTGACTCTAAGGCCAGTATCCTTTCTGCTAAAAAGATGGCTGCTGCCCTATCACGGGAGCTCATTCACACACAAATGAAGCCATAAACGGGGCTTTGCTTTCCAGGATCAATAGCAAAATACCCACACCAGGCTGGTTTTCGGAAGGGATATATGATTAAGATCTTTCTGCTATGTTTTTCATGGAAATACTACAGTGTTTGCCAAAACATATTTTTTAACTTGTGTGTGTAATGATCTGGTATTTTAATAGTTGAGTATTTGTATCACCGAATCCAACAATGGGGAAAATAGTGCTCTCTGCTCATTTGATCAAATACTATGAACAGGTGGCAAGAACTTGCACAGTCATTGTAATTCGCTATCACACATATATCAAATACAGAATAAGTTATTTTTTTTCAGTTAAATTTTAATTTTTTTTCCTGCGGATCTTTCAAGGATAAATTTTGACTCTATCTAAACAGACCAAAAGTTCTTAAGGGAGCAAGTAACAGATGCTTTGAAATGTATGCATTCTTTTTAGGTTTCTTAGAACTTAAATGACATATTAACACAATAGAGCAAACTTACAATTAAACTGGAATCAATCTAAGTCAGAGCCCTTGAACAACTGAAATTCAGTTTTCAGGTTCCATTTCCCATCACACAACGTGTAGGGAAATGAGCCTCATAGTAACAAAATAAGCTGAGGAAATTTAGTTTAAGAATTGACAAAGCAACCTCTGGAAAATGTCTCTGGAGTCAGTACAGACATGGAATGGGGAAGATGAGTAATTTCCTGGGGGTCCCCACAATTTGTTAGGTATAAGCCTCTTGGGGGGCTAAGGCAATGGATTCCGGGAAACAGCCAGAAGAAAAGGAGGAGTCACCACTGGAACTAACCAAGAGAAAAGGCTTGCGTTCTTACAACCAGCCCTGCATCAGATCATCCCAGGCATGAGAGCTCCTTTTAACTCCCACCCATGGGCTTCTTCAGCCTCGTGTCTCACTATCTCCAGCCCCAGGGCTGAGCATCTACCCAGTTGGGTTCTCCTAAAGCACCCATTCTCTCAAAAGAGAGGCAGAAGGGAGTAGTATGAACTCAGTAGCTTGATTCTCTGGGTTCAAAGGCTAGGTCTATTCTTTACCAGCTGTATAACTTTGAGCAAGTTATTTAATCTCTCTGTGCCTTCGTTTCCTCTTCTGTTAAAGGGGTATAATATTAGTGTCTCTCTCATAGGGCGGTTATGAGGTTTAAATGAGTAAATACCTGTTAAGTGTGGAAGACACAGCCTATTACCGCCAGGATTATGAACAAGCTATTCCTTCAGCTTGGAACACTCTCATGCTACCTGGGCAAGAAGGTGACTTTGCTGATTCTCTCACCTTGTCTGTTCCCATAAAAGCCTTGGTTACATTTCCTGTCTCTGGGTTTGCATGAAACCCTACACTCCTATAAAGTATTTTATCTACTCCCATTGGACTGAGTACCGTGGCAGCAGTAATTTGGTCTTAAGCATCCCAGTGCCAGGCACAACGTCTAGCACAGATTATACCCCAAGGTATACCTCTTAAATTAATGCATAATGTATTAACGAATGAATGTATGAATAAATCAATAAGAAAATAGATGAAAACTAAATTTCTCTTCCATTGATCTGGACCCTAGATTATGTCCATGATACTCACCTATCTGGCTTTGAGTGAGCTTGAAAGAAGAGCTTTCCTCCTCAAGACATTTCACTTCCATCTCTCAAAAAATTGTTATAGCACACTGATTTTGATAGAACAAAATATTGCACTGTCATCTTCCAGAAAGTCCTACTAGCAAATATATAAATATATAGGGCCTATCATGTCAGTGGTACTCCCTGGGGTTGTGCAGGGTCCAACCAACTCTATGCATGGTGGCCTGGCTGTGCTTCCTAAGGCAAGAAGCCAAACTGATATATTTAGAAATAAATGTTCTACTACCTCTAAAACTTAGAAATCAGACTATCCTGTGAACCTACTGATTGGTCTGGATGGGTATTCTGCTGTGGAGAACTGAGAATCTATCTAATGTTATACTGGGACAAAACACAGCGTCAGTCTCTTTATTTGGTTCACCCATCCTCCTCAATCATCCTTACTCTGGGACTTCTGTAGTGAGATAAGCAGTAAAAAGCATGAACTGGAAGCCGAAAGACTTAGCTTTCATTTCCAGCTCTACCACCAATTACTTGGGTGATCCTGGGAAAATCTCTTAACTGATCTGAATCTCAGTTCCGTCCTTAGAAAATTAAAAATAAAACAATTTGAAGACCACAAAACTCTCTGGAAAAATGAAGTACTATCATTATCAACATCATCATCAATAAGAATTATTATTACCAAAGAAAAATTACATTATTATTTGGTAATAATAATTCTTATATTTGAAATATTCAAGTGTTATTTAGTAATAATAACATTAATAGGACTAATACTAAATGCACCACGAATGCACATTTTAAATTGATTCAAATATTCTATAAATTAGGTGAGACAGCATATTAGTTCAGGGATGTTACCTGACTAATGCCATCCTCATCTCAGAATGAAGAGCAATAGCCTGGATGGAGGGACACTTGACAAGTGTTGATTACTAAGGAAGAGATGAGGAACACATAATGCCTCCACACCAGAATTTGAATCAGGGGAGCAACAGGAAGGCCTGAGAAGCCTAAAACGGGGTAGAAGTCTAGTCCTCCCAAAAGTGTTGTCTCAGGGTTTGGCACAAGGATTTCTCTGGACACAGTATTCGGGGCCCTGGGATTTTTTCTAATGGAAAGCTCAAAATTGTGTTGTGCACCATAATTGACACATTTGTTTGTGACCCAAACACTAGTGTGACCCTATTGGCCTCAAAGGATCAGTCCTAATTATGGGTAAGGGAGAGAATATAAGGAGGGAGTTGTCTAGATAGAACTCTCCCCCTTAAGGTAGAAAGTTCCAGATCCAAGTGAAACCTTGTCATACGTTGGGGTTTAAGACAATGTCACAACCTTACAATTAAGATGCTTTGGTGTAAAGATACTGGAGTGTTAGGACTGAGAACACAGATAATGTAGCCCAACAACATTTCTCCTAGAGATGAGGAATCTTAGGTAACTTGTCCAGAGTCACACATCAAATCAGTGCAAGAGCCATAATCCCAACCAAGCTACCCCAAATTGATGGATATTAACCAGTCACTTTACTCCAAACACCTATACACCAATGAAGCACAAACAAGAGTTCTTGAGGAACATCTGCAGGCTCCATCAATGGGAGTTTTCTGAATGCTTGTATCCAGTTGTTCCCCGGGTAGTCACACAGATCTTGAGGACCTGCAGTTTTTCCCTGAGATTTGTCACTATGCATTCACGGTGCAGCATTACAGACTGACAGGCGGGGAAGGCAGTAAAACAAAGACAATGAACATGATGAACTGAAAAGTGATGTTGGAAATAATTCTTGTGCAGGGTCTCTAGAACTGTTGCCAGGGCCAGGACCAGGCACACAATTCTGGCCAGTGCTGGTCCTCTCTCTTGCCCCTCCTTCCCATGTTCTTTGGGAGAAGCATATACCACTAAGTGGATGTTCCTTTTATTATCCAAGTTCACTCCTATGCCTACACACTGGGGTTCACCATAGTTCTAGATAATGTTTTGTTTTTGCTTGGGTCAATCAGCATTCATTGTTACTGGTTTTATGCTCTCCCCTGAATCTCAGGAGCTGGAAGCCAAGAGAACTACATTTCCCAGACTCCTTTGTCTCCCGTGTTATCTCCAACGCGATCGATTTCTAGTTTGCTAGTGAGATCCACTGGCATAAGATGTGGAGGAGAAGTTGTAGCCATCATTCCCTTCTGGAAGGAACAGCATGTGATGCCATGCAGATGGAAGGTTTTGTAGTGGGCTCCTGAAATTTACACGCCTCAGGCCTGGGAAGGAGCTGGTTTCCAAGCTCTGGACAGCTTCCCAATTCTATGACTCTTGAAACCACAAATTAAAAGCTAGTGGCAGTTCTCCTGACTCTTGCCCTTTTAGCCTTAAATGGTTTAGTAAGTGCTTATTTCCCCATGTTAAATCCTTTTTTTATTTCACAGATCTAGAGTGATTTTCTTTTCTTTTCTGAATTCAGCCTGATAAAAACCAGCCTGCCACTCACCATTGTGCGATCGTGAGCAAGTGACCTCCCCATTCTGTCTCAGCTTCCACTCTATAGAAAAGGGCTTTGAATGAGAAAGAACCCTTGAAGATTCCTTCTAATTTTAACATCAGTAAAACTCCATGACACTATAAGTTCTTTCTCATAGGTTTATGAGCACAGGAGAGAAGGGAAGGGAAGCTTACCTTTCAAGAATCTAAATATGTCCTGCGGATTGAGGGATATAGTCCTCTGAGTAGCCACAGAATATCTCCAGTAGCTGAAAGGCATCCAGGTACTGCTTACAGCCCTCAGTTTGATACAGACTACTCAGCTTTTGGTAGACCTCTCTCCTGGAAAGAATACTAGTTACATTACCACTCTTTTATGAAAGTAGAGCTCATCTCACCCAGAATCTTAAGAAAAGCTCATGCATCTGCCTTATCTAAACAAAACTCATTTGCTCCTTTCCACCACCAAATCTCAGCTTCTTCTCTTATCTTCCAACCTAAGTATGAGAGGCATTCATTTGAGTTAAGGCATTATTCCATCTGAGCTCTTCTTCAGAAAGTCAAATCTCTAGGGTATTTGTGGCAAATGTCATCATCCATTTCATCCATAAAGAATTAGGGTGGCCAATGCTGTTGGTGCTCCATCCACAATCCTTCAGCTTTACTTCTTCAATGTGCCCAAGTTACTTCCAAATGTAGGTATCATCATTGCTTTGCCTGAGTGCTTTCTCTAAAACAGAGGAAAGCCAATCTGCCCATGTGCAAGGAAGTCTAGAAGTGCTAGAGAATGAATACCCCTCAGTCAGTGACTGACAAGGAGGTATATAAATATCTCAGCTCTCTTGTCCCTGAGTGGGATAACTTGGAGTAAAGTGGCATATTTCCCACAGAATTTTTCAGAATTTCCACATGGAACTAAGATCCAGTGGCCCATACTGATAAATTACTTGATAATACACCCTTTATTGGTTGTCTTCTTTCCAGCTTCTCTTCCCAAAGAAACAACATGAATTTGAATCCTTGCCTCAGGCTCTGCTTCTGAGAGAACTCAACTAAGGCACTTAGTTTATCAAATTATTTTCTTTGCAACAGTCAGTTTCATCAGGGAACTGTGATAGTGAGACTTTTTATAGGTAAAGAGGGCAAGTAAATTCTGAAGTTAGGGTTGGAGGGCATCCTGGGTCAGGGGCTGTAGCAAGCAGCCTGGAGGCCACAAGGGACTGAAGAAAAGCAAGTAAGAGCAGGAAGCACGTTGAAGAATACATAACACTTCTTCAGTGACATCACATAAAAAGCTCTGACGTGTAACAAGGGCTCAGAAGTGTTTGTAGTCTTACTGGGTATCTCACTTTCTTTAGTACAAGCCCTGGAGATCAGATTATTCATTTATTCCTTATTCATTGATTCAATCACATATTCACTCATTCAACATCAAAATCATTTCTTAAATGCTTTTGTTGTGCTAGGAGCTGTGTTTAGTGCTAGGATGAAAAGATGAATAGGACACAGCCCCTGTCTTTGAGGTATTCCCAGTGAAAAGGTCATGAATGGAAGTCCCTACTAGAACCAAGGATACCTTCCCATGCAGGCTTGCTTGGCTGGAGCCTTTGTAAAGAGGTCTTTGCTCGGCTCTGGAAGGG